>NC_141685.1:1246008583-1246256083 GCF_964263255.1 Lissotriton vulgaris
GGAGACACAGAGGGAGGGGGAGAAACAGAGAGTGGGAGACAGGGAGGGAGACATAGAGAGAGGGAGGGAGACACAGAGGAAGGGAGACACAGAGGGAGGAAGGGAGACACAGAGGGAGGGAGGGAGACACAGAGGGAGGGAGGGAAACAGAGTGGGAGACATGGAGGGAGACACAGTGGGAGGGAGGGAGACACAGAGGGAGGGAGGGAGGGAGGGAGGGAGACACAGAGGGAGGGAGGGAAACAGAGAGTGGGAGACAGGGAGGGAGACACAGTGGGAGGGAGGGAGACACAGAGGAGGGAGGGAGACAGAAGGAGGGAGGGAAACAGAGAGTAGGAGACAGGGAGGGAGGCACAGAGGGAGGAGGGAGGGAGACACAGAGGGGAGGGAGATACATAGGGAGGGAGGGAAACAGAGAGTGGGAGACAGGGAGGGAGACACAGAGGGAGGGAGGAGGAAACAGAGAGTGGGAGACAGGGAGGGAGACACAGAGGGAGAGTGGGAGACAGGGAGGGAGACACAGAGGGAGGGAGGGAAACAGAGAGTGGGAGACAGGGAGGGAGACACAGAGGGAGGAAGGGAGACACAGAGGGAGGGAGGGAGGGAGACACAGAGGGAGGAAGGGAGACACAGAGGAAGGGAGGGAAACAGAGAGTGGGAGACAGGGAGGAAGACACAGAAAGAGGGAGGGAGACACAGAGGGAGGGAGGGAGACACAGAGGAAGGGAGGGAGACACAGAGGGAGGGAGGGAAACAGAGTGGGAGAGAGGGAGGGAGACACAGTGAGAGGGAGGGAGACACAGAGGGAGGGAGACATAGAGGGAGGGAGGGAAACAGAGGGAGGGAGGGAACAGAGAGTGGGAGACAGAGAGGGAGACACAGTGGGAGGGAGGGAGACACAGAGGGAGGGAGGGAGACACAGAGGGAGGGAGGGAGACACAGAGGGAGGGAGGGAAACAGAGAGTGGGAGACAGGGAGGGAGACACAGAGGGAGGGAGGGAAACAGAGAGTAGGAGACAGGGAGGGAGACACAGAGGGAGGGAGGGAGACACAGAGTGAGGGAGACACAGAGGGAGGGAGGGAGGGAAACAGAGAGTGGGAGACAGGGAGGGAGACACAAAGGGAGAGTGGGAGACAGGAAGGGAGACACTGAGGGAGGGAGGGAAACAGAGAGTGGGAGAAAGGGAGGGAGACACAGAGGGAGGAAGGGAGACACAGAGGGAGGGAGGGAAACAGAGAGTGGGAGACAGGGAGGGAGACACAGAAAGAGGGAGGGAAACACGGAGGGAGGGAGGGAGACACAGAGGGAGGAGGGAGACACAGAGGGAGGGAGGGAAACAGAGTGGGAGACAGGGAGGGAGACAAAGTGAGAGGGAGGGAGACGCAGAGGGAGGGAGACATAGAGGGAGGGAGGGAGACACAGAGGGAGGGAGGGAAACAGAGGGAGGGAGGGAAACAGAGAGTGGGAGACAGGTAGGGAGACACAGAGGGAGGGAGAAGGAATGGAGGGAGACAGAGGGAGGGGAGGGAGACACAGAGGGAGGGAGGGAAACAGAGAGTGGGAGACAGGGAGGGAGACACAGAGGGAGGGAGGGAAACAGAGAGTGGGAGACAGGGAAAAAAAAACATGAATTGAAATGGGAAGGAGACACAGGGGGAGGGAGGGAGACACGGAGGGAGGGAGACACAGAGGGAGGAAGGGAGACACAGAGGGAGGGAGTGAAACAGAGAGTGGGAGACAGGGAGGGAGACACAGAGGGAGGGAGACACGGAGGGAGGGAGGGAGACACAGAGGGAGGGAGGGAGGGAGACACAGAGGGAGGGAGGGAAACAGAGAGTAGGAGACAGGGAGGGAGGCACAGAGGGAGGGAGGGAGGGAGGGAGGGAGACACAGAGAGAGGGAGGGAGATACAGAGGGAGGGAGGGAAACAGAGAGTGGGAGACAGGGAGGGAGACACAGAGGGAGGGAGGGAAACCGAGAGTGGGAGACAGGGACAGAGACACAGAGGGAGAGTGGGAGACAGGGAGGGAGACACAGAGGGAGGGGGAGAAACAGAGAGTGGGAGACAGGGAGGGAGACATAGAGAGAGGGAGGAGACACAGAGGAAGGGAGACACAGAGGGAGGAAGGGAGACACAGAGGGAGGGAGGGAGACACAGAGGGAGGGAGGGAAACAGAGTGGGAGACATGGAGGGAGACACAGTGGGAGGGAGGGAGACACAGAGGGAGGGAGGGAGGGAGGGAGACACAGAGGGAGGGAGGAAACAGAGAGTGGGAGACAGGGAGGGAGACACAGTGGGAGGGAGGGAGACACAGAGGGAGGGAGGGAGACAGAAGGAGGGAGGGAAACAGAGAGTAGGAGACAGGGAGGGAGGCACAGAGGGAGGAGGGAGGGAGACACAGAGGGAGGGAGATACATAGGGAGGGAGGGAAACAGAGAGTGGGAGACAGGGAGGGAGACACAGAGGGAGGGAGGGAAACAGAGAGTGGGAGACAGGGAGGGAGACACAGAGGGAGAGTGGGAGACAGGGAGGGAGACACAGAGGGAGGGAGGGAAACAGAGAGTGGGAGACAGGGAGGGAGACACAGAGGGAGGAAGGGAGACACAGAGGGAGGGAGGGAGGGAGACACAGAGGGAGGAAGGGAGACACAGAGGAAGGGAGGGAAACAGAGAGTGGGAGACAGGGAGGAAGACACAGAAAGAGGGAGGGAGACACAGAGGGAGGGAGGGAGACACAGAGGAAGGGAGGGAGACACAGAGGGAGGGAGGGAAACAGAGTGGGAGAGAGGGAGGGAGACACAGTGAGAGGGAGGGAGACACAGAGGGAGGGAGACATAGAGGGAGGGAGGGAAACAGAGGGAGGGAGGGAACAGAGAGTGGGAGACAGAGAGGGAGACACAGTGGGAGGGAGGGAGACACAGAGGGAGGGAGGGAGACACAGAGGGAGGGAGGGAGACACAGAGGGAGGGAGGGAAACAGAGAGTGGGAGACAGGGAGGGAGACACAGAGGGAGGGAGGGAAACAGAGAGTAGGAGACAGGGAGGGAGACACAGAGGGAGGGAGGGAGACACAGAGTGAGGGAGACACAGAGGGAGGGAGGGAGGGAAACAGAGAGTGGGAGACAGGGAGGGAGACACAAAGGGAGAGTGGGAGACAGGAAGGGAGACACTGAGGGAGGGAGGGAAACAGAGAGTGGGAGAAAGGGAGGGAGACACAGAGGGAGGAAGGGAGACACAGAGGGAGGGAGGGAAACAGAGAGTGGGAGACAGGGAGGGAGACACAGAAAGAGGGAGGGAAACACGGAGGGAGGGAGGGAGACACAGAGGGAGGGAGGGAGACACAGAGGGAGGGAGGGAAACAGAGTGGGAGACAGGGAGGGAGACAAAGTGAGAGGGAGGGAGACGCAGAGGGAGGGAGACATAGAGGGAGGGAGGGAGACACAGAGGGAGGGAGGGAGATGTGGTTCTGGAAATCTTGGACCCTGCTATATTATGATACCGAAGCCTAACACTCGTGTCAGAAAATATCATCATACCATGACGAATTTGGTATCGGCAGACCGGTAATGATCAGGACATTATGCCTGTGCATTTGCGTCACGATTGAGTGACGGGAACACCCCTAAATCGCACTTCCTATGTTGAACCCTCAGGTTCCATTTTGTGAGCGGCATCCATCTTGTGGTTGCCCTCACATAGTCAATTGACCCAGGCCGAATTCGAGCTGAAAGGACACGTCCACCTTTCCTGACTCCTCTCTGACCTGGGCGAGCTGCCTTCACTGCCTCCAGCCAAACCTGTTCGGGCAGTCCCCAACCCAGTGGCCGAGCAAGATTAGCATCAAGGCACAACATGTCATAAACCATTTACCGCATACAAACCACAGTTTATCATACACACACCTGTCCCTGTTTCTTCTTTATGGCTAGTTTTACAAGGAGGACGTGCCCGATTTTATTGGGGTTTCATCAATATCTGATGGAAGTTCTGGGCCTGGCCAGGTAATCTATCACGAACTGGACAAACGAAAATATGGGCTTGCCATCATGACTTTGCTTTTTCTTTATTGTGAAAATATGTTTATGGTCGAATTGTAAAACCAAGAATTTTTGCCTGAAGTGTAATATCGTGTATAAAAAGAGAAGGCCGGCTCTGTAAAAACGAGCAGTCTCCTGAGAATATACACACCGTGTTGTTGTACTTCTAGGACGCCTGTTACTTGGTTGCAGCCAATAAATTCAATATTTGACTTCACCTAGAAGACTCGTGTTTCTGTGGTCTGAATCAGGAAAGGACTCGAGGTCTTTGGGTGTTGCCCTGACACCGCTGGGTTACCGGATCAGCACCGGTTCTGAAAAACCCAGAACCTCAATTGGCTCCCAACGTGGGGCGGTATCAGCGGTACCGGTCCAAGCCAGATGTTCGTGAGGACCTTCGTGTGAAAATTCCGGAGGACGGCCAGCCACTTCAGCGACCCCTGTATGTCGACGTGGTTCCGAAGGTCTTTGCTGCGAGGTTCCCCGCGTCCCGATGGCTACGAAGGACTGCTGCCCTGACGAACGCCCTGATTTGGACCCTTGATGTTTGGTTGAGCGAAATGTTAGACGAGTCTTCTGGTGACGTCATCGATACCTCAGTTAAGTATAAGTGGAGCGTCTCCCAGTCCTTAGTTTGTTTGGTGTTCCCTTTTGTTGGGACAACTTTGATTTGGAACTTGCAAGCGCCAAAGCCGAAGGACTCGTGTATTCACCAGAAATATTGTAATCGATAATCCTTTGAAGTTTGAAGCTAGACTAGAGAGCGAAGATGCCTGGTCTTAGCAGACTTGGAAATTTGTTTTGTCTTGGTTGTACTAATAGTGACTCCCGACTGGAGGACTCGTGTCCGGTTCCTCCGATTGGGACTCCAACATATGAATTATATGTGAAACATGGGGTAGGCCCCATCACATACAATGAAGTGTGGATGAAATACACCAGAAAAGATGGTGTTTTAAAATGGCCCCAATATGGTAGCTTTGATACTGAAATCCCAGATAATCTCGAAGTTAAACTTTTTAAGAAGAAAGCCCGGCCGGCAATGTTTGACTCTTTCCGCCTGTGGCGTAAGGAGGCAAAACAGAAGGAGATTAAAATAGCGAAGAAAGATAAGAGAGAAAGGGGTATCTCTGTAATGCAAGCTGCTATGCAGTATAAAGACAATAAAGAAGAACAGATGAGTGAGCAGTTGCACAGGCAACGTAAAATGTAATAGATAAATGCTACCCAGTTTTGCCGCCTCTTCAGCAAGAAGCAGCAAAAGAGCTTGAAAAAGATACCGTAATGTCGCATTTGTTAAGTTCACCACCACCCTACGTGCAAAATGCTACAGCACCTCCACAACCTTTAGTTGTGCAACCCATGGTTGTTATACACCCTGGTCCTCTACAACACCCACCAGCTACTCTTCAGCTGGCTCCTATTCCTCCGGTGCAGCCTTCCCAAGGGTCACCGGCCTTTACACCTGCTCTTCCTATACTTCCTGCAACTTTACCTACTGTATCGACTACCACTCCTGGTACTCCTCCTGACACTGCCTCTGCATCTGCCTCATCTCAACCTGCCTTCCCACTTGTCTTTTCATCGACTTCTCCGTCTGTCCGCCAGAGAGTGGCAAGCACTGTTTCTAGTCTTCTATATCCTTTGTTTGGAGCGGCAGGCCTGACTAATACCCCTGAACACAAACAGTCGCGTAGCCATCTGCCTGATTCTAGGGAGAAAGAAGTATTGGATCGTTTGGCACATAGATGGGTGACTAACCCGACTATATATGATTTAGAATGTGTTATGGATGTTTTCCATCAGTGGGAAGCATCAAAGCAGAGGTACGTTTTCGAGAAAATGTGTGTTTTTCTATGCGAAGACTTAGAAGAGAATGATCTGGACTCTAGTCCGCCCGAGTTGAGCCATGCACGGTTCGAATTTTCAAAAGGCACAATTGTGGGTTCAGATGTTAGGAAAGCCGTTGCGACGTTGTTATCCCTTAGAACTGAAGGTGTTTCCAAGTCGTTGTTTGATTATGATTCTTCTACCAAGAAGAAAGGAAGACAATATCCCATGAGAGAGGTTCCCCCAGTATGGAGGGAGGGAGACGCAGCAGCTAACCCACCTATTCAGCCTCATTTTCAGCGTGTGTGGGTACATGTCCCATGGAAACGAGCTGAAGTATTAGCCCTTAAGCAGACATTGCCCGATCCCCGCAAAAATCCTGCAGGGTATTACAAAGAATTATCACAGACTGCAGGCTCCTGTATCATGAATTTAGCTGATATCGATATGTTATTTGGGAATGTTGTTCCACAGCCTTTATGGGGAAAGATTCGTCATACGGATCATGATCAAGAGCTAGGCGACACATGGGCAAATATTACTGCTGCTGATACTAGACAAGTTGGTGGTGCTAAACCTGAGCCTTTAGTAGCAGAACTCCCTGGTAGAATTATTACATATATGAAGACTTTGATGCCCGAATTACGTGTAAATTGGGATAAGTTGTCTGTGTGTAAGCAGAAGAAAGATGAAGCGGTGTCTGATTTCTTCACCAGGTTTGAAGAAACGTTTGTCAACCACAGTGGTCAAGACATGAGTACAGAAGGTGGTCAGCGACTGTTTGTTGATAAATTTGTGCACAATCTACTTCCAGAGTGGTGTAAAAAGTTGAAGGATTCAGAGAGTTCGTGGGCAGTTTCTTCTTCAGCACAGATATTGGCTACTGCACAATATTATGAAAATAGAGACAAAGATGAGAAAGAAAGAGCAGAAAAGAAAACTAAAGAGTTAAAAACGAAGGTCCTGTTACAGCAAGCATACCCGCCACGTGGTGGTAGTAGTCAGAATAATGGTGGTCAGAATAACTATCAGAATAATTATCAGCAACCTCCACAGTTTCAAAAGCCAAGAGTAGAGTATACTCAGCCACGCGTTCCTGTGGGTCCCAATCAGTGTTCATATTGCAAGGAAGAGGGTCATTTTAAGTATTGTTGCCCTATCTTGTTACAGCGCGCAAATGGTGAGTCAAACACAAGAGGTAGAGGTGTCCAGCAAACACCTAGAGGTAGAGGACGTGGAAACGTCCATCAGAATGCACGCTACTTTCCGCCTCAGGATTCTATGAATAAGTTTGATCAGCAGAATAACGCATCTGGTAGGACAGCTCAGTACTACGCTGATGATTACTATGCAGAAAATGAGTATATGGAAGGTAATGATTGCTAGGACAGCCATGGACAAAGAGAGGGAGTTGTTTCAGTTCCAGTAGATCAGAGTGGACCATACGTTGAGGTGATTACATCAGGTGTGTCAGAACCTTTTCTGTTGGATACTGGTGCTACAAAGAGTTCTATGATGCACTCAAAACTCCCTGGCGCACCTTTTTCTGGCGAAATGAATGTTTCTGTAGATTTTTCTGGCGCCCCGGTTAGGAACCCGATTTCATGTCCTATGTCCCTGTCTGTTGGTCCTTGTGAATTCAAAGCACCCCTTATTCTGACAACAGGTTGTGGTGAAAACTTGTTGGGGTTGGACCTGTTAAAAAGATTGTATGCGACTTTGTATTGTTCTCCTTCGGGAGTACAACTTACACTAGGTAAGAAAGTGGTTTCTCCAATGTATTTGTCGAGGGATAAAATTCCGACAGAATTGCTGTCTCTACCTGATATTCTTTGGGCTACTGGTCCTAACGATGTGGGTCTCTTAGAAATACCACCATATGTTGTGACATTAAAAGCTAATGTTAGGATGCCACGAATTCCCCAAAACAAAAATTCTAGTGAAGGAGAAAAAGCGTTGTTAGCGATCATTTACCATCTGATTGAAAAAGATGTGTTTGTAGAGACAAGAGGCAATGTTTGCAATAGTCCTGTCCTGCCTGTTTTGAAAAGAACTGACCCCTCTCAGCCACCTGTGTACAGATTTGTGATTGACCTTAGAGAGGTGAATAAAATAGTAGTGCCACAATTTCCAGTTGTTCCTGACATTACTGCCCTGTTGACTATGATCCCAGCCTCTGCAACATGGTTTTCGGTAATTGACTTGAAAAATGCTTTCTTCAGCATCCCAATTGCTGAAGAAAGTAGGGATATTTTTGGCTTCATTTTAGGAGGACGAAGTTTCCGCTTTAAACGCGCTCCCCAGGGCTATTGTGAAAGCCCATCAATATATAGTCAAGCTCTAAAAACACAGCTTGATACGATTGTTTTACCTGAAGGCGCTACACTCATTCAGTATGTTGATGACTTGCTTATTGCTGCAGATTCTGAGGAAATATGTAAAGAAGCCACGTTGTCATTTTTGCGCCATTTGTGTGATCTGCATCACAAAGTGTCCCTGTCTAAACTACAATATTGTCGACAAGAAGTGGCCTACTTAGGTCATCTCTTATCGAAGGAGGGAAGGAAACTAACCCCAGAAAGAATCCAGGCAATAGCAAAATTAAGTGTGCCAAGAACACAGAGAGAAGTGCGTGCTTTCTTGGGTATTACATCGTACTGTAGACAGTGGATTCCAAATTTTTCTTTACTGGCCAAACCATTGGTGGCATTAACATGCAAAGATACACCCAACCCTGTGCCTTGGTCTGATGAGTGTCAGAAAAGTTTTTCTGAATTGCGCACAGCATTATGTTCGGCTCCTGTGTTGGGTACCCCCAACTACAGTAAGCCCTTTACATTGTATGTCCATGAGCGAGAAGGTTGTGCATTATCAGTGTTGACACAATTGTTTGGAGACAAGCAGCGTCCATGTGCATATTTTTCGTCGACCTTGGATCCAGTAGCTAAAGCATTACCAAGTTGTTTGTGGCGTGAACGTGGGTTCCTGACTTTGCATGGTGTAAAGATACAACATGGTCAGCTAGTTAATGAGCTTCTTCAATCACTGACCTTGCCTCTACAAGTTGGGATTGTAAAATGTAGTGCTCACAAGAAGGTGACTGATGATGTTGGTCGTGGGAATGCATTTGCGGATGAAGTTGCAAAAGAAACTGTAAGGAATGTAATGAGCCGAATGTATGTTGCAGGCCCTGCGAGATGGATTGGTGATGTTGGTATGTGTGAAGACACGATTGAGAGTGTGAAGTCTATACAATCAGAGGCCACTGAGAAAGAGGTGAAGGAATGGAGAGAAAGCAAAGGTAGATTGGATGCGAATGGCTGTTGGGTCGAATTATCAGAACTTCAGAGATGGCTGCTACCCGATGCGTATGTGCTTGCAGTGGTTACAATGGCTCATGGAATGGCCCATATCAGCATGAAAGGGATTTACAAGTTGTTGGCTCCAGTATGGCAAAATGCTGGAATACCTAAATGTGCAGAGAATGTGGTCAAGAACTGCATGGCGTGTTTGAAACACAACCCTGGTAGGGGAACACCAACTCCAGCTGGTCATTTTGCACCTCCTACGTATCCGTTTGAGGTTTTGCAACTAGATTTCATACACATGGAGAGGTGCAACAATTTAAAATACGTACTCGTTGTTGTCTGTGCCTTCTCAAGATGGGTAGAAGCATATCCCCTCAAGGACAATACTGCCTTGTCCGCAGCAAAAGCCCTTGTCAAAGAATTCTTCCCCAGGTTCGGAATGCCTAGAATGGTCTGGAGTGATAATGGGAGTGAATTTGTGGGACGAGTGATGAAAAGAGTGTGTGAGAGTCTAGGCATACAACAAAAGTTCCACGCTGCAAACCACCCCCAATCAGCTGGATTAGTAGAATGCTACAATGGTACCCTAAAACTAAAATTGGCTAAGATTCAAGCGAGCACTGGTCTTAAATGGCCTGACGCTCTACCTTTAGCACTTCTATCCACCAGAATGACTGTGCATTCGAGAGTGAAACTTAGTCCCTATGAAATTGTTTTCGGCCGCCCGGCCAACATATGGGGGGTGCCCAGACCCACCAGGCTCAGCGAGGTAGAGCACCCTGTTTTGCTTGACTACTTGTATGAATTGACGGCTAAATTGCGTGTTTTACACCAACAGGTCCACGACAGTCTACCTCAGGCCTCTGAAGCTCCGGGACATCCTATCGATCCTAGATCTTATGTGCTGATAAAAAACTTCCAGCGAACAAAGAACGAACAGCCCAGGTGGACCGGACCACACCTCGTCCTTCTTTCCACTAGATCAGCCGTTCGTGTGGAAGGAAAGAAAAACTGGATCCACGGGACCCACTGCAAGAGGGTCCCGTTATCCAGTATTAGGGGTGTCTTTCATAGATTCACATGCCTGAATCATTCCCCGTCGTCAAGACGGGAGCCTCCGGTACATAAAAAAGTAATGTCCTATAGACATACATAGAGAAAATAGGCCTAAGGGCCTCACCTTAGTAGCCTATCCGTGTCCTTATGTAAAAAGGACCAAACTCTTAGAGTCAGCCAATCAGCTATGACCTCCCTCTAGAACCTTCCTGGCAGGAGCCTCAGTCCCTCAGATTTTCTACCGCACGTTGTGCTAGGGAGTCTCCAGCCTGAGCTCTTCTCAGGATTCCTCTAAAACCATCTACTTAACTTTTGGAAGTGATTTCTTCACTCTACATCTTCAAGGATTACTTCAGTCCACTTATTCCTGCAGTAAGTGTTTTCTTTCTACTGCTTTCTACAATGTCTGAATCCCAGAAGAAAGCCCTTTTCAGTGCCTGCTCTTCATGTGGGAAGAAAAGGCTACATGTGGAGGACAAGCATGCCCTGTGCTTATATTGCCTTTATCCAGACCACGTCCCTGCAGATTGCAGAATATGTAGGTCTTTCCCTAAAAAGACCGTAAGGGACAGGGAAGGTCGCCTGCTCATCTGGCTTGACAGGCTTAAGGAGAGAGACAACCTGGAATCTTCAGAGGGTAGCGTTTCAAGGACCTCAGAAGTCTCTCAGAAGAGGCCAAGGGTAGCTTCCCCTGGCCCCTCAGACACTCCTCCTAGGAAGGCACAAAAGAAGTCTTCAGAGGCAAGATCTACGACATCTTCAGTGTCTGCCAAAGATACCCAGACTTTTAAGAAGCCTGCTCAGTCATCTAGCAGGCATGCCCAAAGGACTACCACAGCGACAACCACTGTGTCAACGACGACAGCGTCGTCGGCTTCCCCATCGACGACGACAACTCCATCATCGTCGTCAGCAGGTAGATCTATTTCATCTATTATCCTGCTAAAATCGTCGTCGACGTCGAAAACCTCGTCGACGACGAAGATTACACCGTCGACGACGGCGTCGTCGATGAAGAGCCCACCGTCGACGACGGCGACGTCGATGAAGAGCCCACCGTCGACGATCACGTTGATGACGAAGGCGTCGACGAGGGCATCGACGACGAAGGCGTCGACTACGAAGACGTCGACGACGAAGATGCCGACGACAGCCTCGCCGTCGACGAGTGCACCGACGACGACCACGCCGACGTCGAAGTCATCGTCAACGACAAAAATGCCGTCTACGGAGATACCGTCGACGAAGACCTTACCGTCGACGAAGACACCGTCGACGGATGACTCGTCGTCGACAATGGCCCTTTCTGAGCCATGGAAGAAATCCAAGCTCGTAGAAGTGTTGTCTCTCACGCTGCCACCGTCGACGACACCAGCAACGATGACAGGAACTTCTACATCAAGTTCTGCGTCTGGCAAGATTGCCAAGCAGCAAATTACGCCCGAACCACGTCTCTGAGTAAAGTGCAAACGCAGTTACCTTCAGAAATCTTCCAGAGTGAAGAATCTGAGGAAGAAGAACTCCTGGATCCAGCTACATCCATTTCGGACCTTCATGTCAAATGCCAGAGCACAGACGAGGAACAGGAGGAGATGACTTACCAAGAACACTCTGTCCACACTAGTGTTCGCACGGAGGTCACCCCGATGGTATGCCTGCCGGTTTCTATTGTCAATGACTTGAAATACCTTATACAGGATTACAAGCAACGCTTCCCGGAATCACCAGCAACGGAAAGTGGGAATCAGACGCCTGCAGCAAATAACCCAGCGTCAGCCCCAAAACAGTCTCGACCTCTCCCTCAACCTCACCGTGAGAGAATCCAACCTCAGGAGGTAGTATCGTCAGACGACGATGATGATGATGATGAATTGGAAGAAGGAGAGGTCCAGGAAATCCACTCTACCCATGATGAGGAGGATGAGTATGTGGCATCTTCCCCAGCTTCACCCCAACCACACCAAGCAGATTCACCACCTGTGGATATTGGCGGCTTCCATAAAATTGTGGAAAGGGCAGCAAAGCGATTCCATATGGTTATGGAATCTACTGAAACTGAATGCTTCTTGCACGATTTCAAAGAGCAGACGCAGAAGTCAACGAAATCTATTCCGATCATAGAATTCCTGTGGGAGCAAGGCAAGAAACTAATGCTGACGCCCGCTTCTGTTCCTGCGGTTGTTCCACGCCTGGACAAAAAATATAAAGCCCCACTTACAGCGGCAGCTTGCCTCAATGGACACCCGAAACCAGATTCGGTGGTTACACAGGCGGCCCAGAAGAACTCCCGCAACCCTTCCTCCCCTCTGTCAGCACCTCCGGACAAAGAAGGCAGGAAGTTGGACACGATCGGGAAACGCTTTACGACAACATCGGCCATGACCATCAAGGTGGCCAACTCCATAGCTCTGTTGGGGCGTTACAATCGCCAACTCTGGGAAGACATAGTCCCCTATTTAGCGGAACTGCCTGACACAGTCCAAGGTGAAGTCAAGGCACTGCTAACGGAGGGTCAAACCTCAGCAGCGGAAATAATTGACTGTGCTATTGATGCAGCCATGACAAGCTTTCGTCAACTTGCTGGAGCAGCAGTCCTACGCCGTCAAGGATGGCTTAAAGCTACGTCGTTCCGCTAGGAGGTGCAATCAAAAGTGCTAGACATGCCCTTTGACGGCCAGCACCTTTTTGGGGACAAGATCGATGAAGCACTACAAACCATAAAGAAGGACACCGATACTGCCAGAGCACTGGGTACCTTGAAGGCGCGGAACCAGTCCTTTCGAGGCAACAGATCCAGAGGTCAATCCTCTTATCGAGGTTCCTATCAGAATAGGTCCTCGTATTCCTACCACAATAAAACTCAATACCAACAGAAACAACAACAAAGTCGTCAGTCTTCTTACGGAAGATCAAGCTTCAGGGGCAAAAATCAGAAGAGGGGCACTGGCGGCCGCCAGTGACCTATTACTCCAGCCAGTCCAGCCACCCTATCCCTCATTACAAATTGGAGGAAAATTGACCCATTTCCTCACAAATTGGCAACTCATCACCACAGACTGGTGGGTTCTCCAAATAATAAGATTCGGCCATTCCCAGGAATTCACCACCATCCCTCCTACAACACCTCCCCGCAGATGGACACACAAACATCTACGCCTGCTTCTCCAAGAAATTTCTGTGATGCTGAAGAAAGGAGCAATCGAACGTGTTCCAACACCTCTGAAAGGGAAAGGCTTCTATTCCCACTTCTTTCTTGTACGTCAGAAGGAGAAAAAATGGAGGCCCATTCTGGACCTCCGAGCGCTCCACGCCTTCCTACGGAGCCAATCGTTCAGGATGGTGACAATTCAAGAGATACTAGGCATGCTGGAAAAAGGAGATTTCATGACATCTTTGGATCTCCAAGATGTCTACTACCACATCCCCATCCTCAAGTGTCACAGAAAATTCCTGAGGTTCGAAGTTGCAGGACAACATTACCAATTCAAGGTCCTGCCGTTTGGCCTCAAGTCCGCGCCGCGGATTTTCACAAAGTGCCTTGCACCGGTGGCAGCTTTCCTGCGTCAAATGGGTCACCAAGTCTTCCCCTACCTAGACGACTGGCTGGTGAAGGCACCCTCAGCTATAGGCGCGACTGAATCCTCCAGCGCCTGCACCAGTCTTTTTCAAAAGCTAGGATTAACTCTCAATCTCAAGAAATCCTGCATGATCCCTACAACAAATATTACCTTCCTCGGGGCGACCTTGGACACGGAGTGCGCAAAAGCCTTCCCCTCGATGGAAAGGACAAACAAGATAATTTCTCTGGCCACGGCTGTGGCGTCAAAGAAGAACCTAAAACTCCGGACCTACAAGTCTCTCCTGGGCATGATGTCTTCCTGTATACTCCTCATCCCTCACTGCAGACTCAGGATGCGCCCATTGCAGGAGGCCCTCACGAACCAATGGACTCAGAGTACAGGTTCTTTCGAGGACATGGTAAAAATAACTCCAAAAATATCCAAGAATCTGGACTGGTGGAGGAGTCGCAAAAATCTATCCGTAGGGCTGCCATTTCTACTTCCGGCAACACCTCTGGTGATCACCACGGACGCCTCCCTGGAAGGATGGGGCGCGGTCCTCCAACACCTTCGGATAAGCGGCAAGTGGGCCACTCAGGAAAAACAGCTCCATATAAACCTTTTGGAGCTGAGAGCTGTGTATCTGGCACTGCAGGCCTTTTTACCACGTATCCAGAACTCCCAGGTGCTCGTCAAAACAGACAACACCACGACGATGCACTATCTCAACAAACAGGGAGGAACGCGTTCGCTCACTCTATCACGCGAATCGCAGAAGATCTGGAACTGGCTAGTGCTACATGGAATCACGCTCAAGGCGGACTATGTACCAGGCAAGGACAATACCATTGCGGACGCCCTGAGCAGGCAAAGATCCCTCTCCCACGAGTGGGAACTGAGCGAAAGCGCACTGAATCACATATTCTCTCAATGGGGAGTCCCAGGAATCGACCTGTTTGCCACCAGGGGGAACACCAAATGCCCAAACTACGCAAGCTGGCATCCCCAACAAGGGTCACTGGGAAATGCTTTTTCCATCGGTTGGTTCAGCGTGTTTGCGTACGCTTTTCCTCCGTTTCCAATGATCCCAAGGGTCCGCAGGAAGATGAAGGCGAAACCTTGTACCCTGATCCTAATTGCCCCGTTCTGGCCGAGACAGCACTGGTTCTCGGATCTTCTTCGACTATCCATCAGGACACCGATTCGTCTGCGGCAGCACCCGAACCTCCTAACCATGTCCAACGGGCAAGTACAACATCCGAACCTGCCATCGCTCAGGTTATCGGCCTGGCTCCTGAGCACAGAGAGTTCTGTAGCCTGAATATCCCACAGGAATGCAGAGATGTATTGGCAAAAGCGAGAGCAGACAGTACCAACAAAACCTACTCTCTCATATGGAAAAGATTCTGCATTTGGTGTTCAGAGCAAGGCCTGCGACCGCTGCATATCACACCCAAGCAGATATTGCCATATCTCCTGCATTTGGCACAGTCAGGACTGGCGCATGCATCCATAAAGGTTCACCTGGCGGCTATCTCACGGTTCACAAGGACTTTCACAGGACCTTCTCTGTGGTCCAGTAGACTGGTAAAACAATTCCTAAAGGGACTTTATAGGTCCTTCCCGAGGCCTCGGAAGGTCCCTCCGACATGGCATCTCAATCTAGTCCTAAACCAACTCATGAGGCATCCTTTTGAGCCCATTCATCGAGCATCCATCAAATACATCTCATGGAAAACGGCTCTCTTACACGCTTTAACATCTGCCAGGAGAGTAAGCGAGCTACAGGCTCTATCCATTCAGGAACCATTCATGCAGTTCAAACAGGACAGGGTGGTGCTGAGACCGAACCCTAAATTCATACCGAAATTGCCTTCGGACTTTCATCTCAATGAACCGATAGTCCTTCGGTCTTTCTTTGCGAACCCTTTCACGGCAGCAGAAAGAACACTACATTCTTTGGATCTCAAGAGGTGTCTAAAGTTCTACCTAGACAAAACTAAAACTTTCAGAAAATCTTCACAACTATTTGTGGCCTACAGCAGACTGAGAATGGGTCTGCCTCTCACGAAACAAAGCATCTCGAGGTGGATCTCCTCAGCAATTGCATTCTGCCATGACAAGGCCGGACGGCCTTTGAGTGATCATGTTACTGCACATTCCACCAGGGCAATGTCCACATCAGCAGCACTGTTCGCTGGAGTGCCGATCTTGGACATATGCAGAGCGGCGACCTGGAAGTCACCGCACACTTTCTCCAGACACTACTGCCTGGATATCGAACTTCAGAAGGATGCAGCAGTGGGCCAGGCGTTGCTTCGCCATCTCTTCCAGTGAGGTGAGCCTTCCTACATCCCGCCATCCGGGTATGCACATTCTTTGTTTTTATGATATTCTGCTTTATGCTATCATTCTCATGTTATATGATAATATGTGTATTGTCTAACATGACTGCAAGGCACCATTGCATCAGAAATGTGCATAGGTTATTGCTAACTACTCTGATTCAGGCATGTGAATCTATGAAAGACACCCCTAATACTGGATAAGAAATGCGTTACTTACCTGTAACAGCAGTTATCCAGTATTGGTGTATTTCATAGATTCACATGCAACCCTCCCGCCTCCCCTGGAAGGACTCACATCCCTCTCTAACAATATTACGCCTACCTAGCTGGGTGCGTACGAAAATCTGAGGGACTGAGGCTCCTGCCAGGAAGGTTCTAGAGGGAGGTCATAGCTGATTGGCTGACTCTAAGAGTTTGGTCCTTTTTACATAAGGACAAGGATAGGCTACTAAGGTGAGGCCCTTAGGCCTATTTTCTCTATGTATGTCTATAGGACATTACTTTTTTATGTACCGGAGGCTCCCGTCTCGACGACGGGGAATGATTCAGGCATGTGAATCTATGAAAGACACCAATACTGGATAACTGCTGTTACAGGTAAGTAACGCATTTCTTACCTCTGCCTTATGACTGGTGGGTCCAGGAAGGAATTGCTGACTCTGAGACCGAAACGGTGCCACGGTTCTTATCCTTCAGTGATGCACGTTTGAAAGGAACTACTACAGAGAAGGAGAGCGATAACATTCTGCAAGGATCTGTGCCACCCTCAATGCAATTGGACACTACTGAGCCTGAACTTTTGTTTCAAGACAACACAGCACTGGGTCGAAACCGCTATAACTTGAGGCCAAGACCTATGATTAAGGACAAATAAAATGGTTTTTTTCCCCTCTTTTTGATTGTGCAGCTCTCTCATCTGGGATACTTGCTCATTTTTGATTTTCGAACCGCCATCAGGTTCTGCTGCTAGGGTGGCGGTTGCCACAGTCTTTGGAGTGCAGCTGGAGACGATTAGGTCGACAGTTCTGGTTGGTCTAAGGGAGTTACCCTGGACTGAACAGAAGCACTCCTTAGCAGAATCAATCTCCCACCGCGGGCAGCGACTTAGAGGATGGAGTTTCCTAAGATGGAGAGACCTGCTAGACCAGCAAACTTTGAAAAGACAATATGCACTGTGATGGCAAGAAAACAATTTTTGATAATATGCATTTTGATGTTGTGTAGCATAATGATGTTTTTGGTGGGCTATACTTTGTTCACCTTTCGAGTTACATTTGTACACGACACTCAGCCCACACCTCCTCCTACTGTTTCCCCGCATTCCTTTCACCCCCTACCTGAACACGAGTCTGCCAGAAGATTAGAATTTGTAAAGAACTCATTCGTCCAGCTCCTACACCAGCACCAGTCAGTAATGAACACAACGAATTGTTGGGTATGTGGACTTATGCCACACACGACAGATAAGGGTATCCCGTATTTTGTCCTGCCATTTAGTTACTATGGTTCTCTGTGGGCTTTCCAGACAATGTTCATGTTTGCCATAGAACCGTATTCCCCGCGTCCCGCAGGAAGGAACTCAAGCAACAAGGCACTAGTGACAGGAATCAGAAATATGAGCAGGGATATTGACACATATAGGACGATTCCCAGAGACGAATTAGAGCCTTACAGTAGATGGAACATAACTAAATATGGGATTTCCTTAACTGAGAGCCAGAAAGCAAAGAAATCCTCCCCAATCTGGATAGTACCCCATCAAGGTCACCTATGTCTGCAGGGAAATGGCAAAAACCCCAGAGCTCAGTTAGGGAAGAGTGTTTGTACTGAGACTTACGTTTTCTCGTCTCAGACCTCCCCTTCGTTCTTAGCAGCTAAGGGTACCTACTTTGTCTTCCACGACAGGGCATATACATGGTTGCCCCCTGACTTCTCGGGCACATGTTTTATCTCGTTTCTGCTGCCACCCACCTACACGGCCGAGGCAGATTACCATCGGACAACGACAGTTAGAGGTGTTGTGAGTAAAGACGACACGGCGGAACAGGAGTTTGGAGATTTCGCAAAGGGTTTTCTGCCGTTTTGGGGGCCTATGGTGAACAGCAGGAACATTCGCCAACTGACGAGGGTAGTTGAATCCGCCGTGATTGAAACGGCTGGTGCCCTTAGTAACTTGACTGCGGAGCTCCAGTCAGACCGCCTTATGACTCTTCAAAATAGGGTTGCCCTAGATGTCATACTTGCAGACCGTGGTGGGGTATGTAAAGTGATCCAATCCAGTTGCTGTTTTTTCATCCCTGACAATGCTCCAACAGTATACCAGGCCATCTCCAAACTGCACAAGATCTCTGAGTCCATTCATGTGGACAAAGGAGACTGGTCCTTGCTGGGGTGGTTCTGGGAACTGATATCTGCCTGGGGATGGAAAATTCTGATATTCATTGGAATGGTCTTAGCCATCCTGTTTCTGTTCTGCCTGTGTGTGCAGTGCGCTCCTGCAATATGTGGCCTCTGTGCCACATCATGTGTAAGGAAGCCTGTGTCAAGGGACGAGCTAAGTAACAGGATGATGCTACAGCAGCATCTCCATGACTTCATGAATACAGATTTGGACTCAGATTAGCATGAGTTATTGCCTATATAAGGGCAAAAGGAGGGTCTGTGGTTCTGGAAATCTTGGACCCTGCTATATTATGATACCGAAGCCCAACACTCGTGTCAGAAAATATCATCATACCATGACGAATTTGGTATCGGCAGACCGGTAATGAGCAGGACATTATGCCTGTGCATTTGCGTCACGATTGAGTGACGGGAACACCCCTAAATCGCACTTCCTGTGTTGAACCCTCGGGTTCCATTTTGTGAGCGGTATCCATCTTGTGGTTGCCCTTACATAGTCAATTGACCCAGGCCGAATTCGAGCTGAAAGGACACGTCCACCTTTCCTGACTCCTCTCTGACCTGGGCGAGCTGCCTTCACTGCCTCCAGCCAAACCTGTTCGGGCAGTCCCCAACCCAGTGGCCGAGCAAGATTAGCATCAAGGCACAACATGTCATAAACCATTTACCGCATACAAACCACACTTTATCATACACACACCTGTCCCTGTTTCTTCTTTATGGCTAGTTTTACAAGGAGGAGGTGCCCAATTTTAATGGGGTTTCATCGATATCTGATGGAAGTTCTGGGCCTGGCCAGGTAATCTATCACGAACTGGACAAACGAAAAAATGGGCTTGCCATCATGACTTTGCTTTTTCTTTATTGTGAAAATATGTTTATGGTCGAATTGTAAAACCAAGAATTTTTGCCTGAAGTGTAATATCGTGTATAAAAAGAGAAGGCCGGCTCTGTAAAAACGAGCAGTCTCCTGAGAATATACACACCATGTTGTTGTACTTCTAGGACGACTGTTACTTGGTTGCAGCCAATAAATTCGATCTTTGACTTCACCTAGAAGACTCGTGTTTCTGTGGTCTGAATCAGGAAAGGACTCGAGGTCTTTGGGTGTTGCCCTGACACCGCTGGGTTACCGGATCAGCACCGGTTCTGAAAAACCCAGTACCTCAGAGACACAGAGGGAGGGAGGGAAACAGAGAGTGGGAGACAGGGAGGGAGACACACGAGGGAGGGAGGGAAACAGAGAGTAGGAGACAGGGAGGGAGACACAGAGGGAGGGAGGGAGGGAGACACAGAGTGAGGGAGACACAGAGGGAGGGAGGGAAACAGAGAGTGGGAGACAGGGAGGGAGACACAGAGGGAGGGAGGGAGACACGGAGGGAGAGTGGGAGACAGGGAGGGAGACACAGAGGGAGAGTGGGAGACAGGGAGGGAGACACACCGGGAGAGAGACACAGAGGGAGGGAGGGAGACACAGAGGGAGGGAGAGGGAGGGAGAGAGAGGGAGGGAAACACAGAGGGAGAGGGAGGGAGGGAGAGAGAGATAGAGAGAGGGATAGAGAGAAAGAGGAGGGAGAGAGAGAAAGATGTGTGTATGCTGGGTCTGGTAGCTCAGTGGACGAAGGTGTCTGCTGCAGGGACCTGTGTTTAACCTCATGGTCACAATTTGTGTTTGCTTTAGCCCCGCCCCTCCGACCCCGCCCCCACTGGTGCGGCCCTCAGCCACAAACCACACTGTAAATTTGGCCCCCGAGAGAAAGTTTGTGAGTACCCATGCCCTAGAACAACTGAAGGAGGATCAACTGCCTGACACAATGGCAGGAAGTGGAAGCTCTTTTGGCCAAAGAGACTATTAAGAAGATTCCTGTATTGGAAATGGGTTGTGGCTGTTATATTCTCTACTTCCTGGTGCTAAAGAAGGATGGAAGCCTTCGCCACATTTTAGCCTTGTGCCTGGAGGGTGTCTTCAGCCTACCTCCAGAGGTGGTTGATGTCATCTTGGAAGCCAGGCATCCCGAAAAAAAAACTGTATACACCTGTCATTGGGATAAATTTGTGGTTTGGCTCAGTACATGACAGATTGACACCCTCCAGGCCAGCTTGTCTGATGTTTTGTTGTTTGTTCTTTTCCTCGCCCCGCAAGACTTTGCTTTGGACACAGTTAAAGGGTATTTCTCAGCTCTTTCGGCATTCTTTGTGGCCTCTCACTCTCAAGATAGTGTTCCTCATCGCCATTACATCATTGTGGTGAATGAGTAAACTGCAGGCTCTCTGTGTCAGTCATTGTACACCACCTTCATCCCAGAAAAACTGGTTCTGCGAACGCTGGCATTCTTTCGTCCAAAAGTAGTGATGCCTTTCCATGTTGGTCAAACTATCATCGTACCAGTGTTCTATGCTCCGCTGCACCCTTCTAAAGAGAGAGAAGACTCCATTGTCTAGACCCCAAAAGAGCATTGAGCTTTTACATCGATCTGACTAGAAAACACTAAGTGGATGATCAGCACTTTGTAGGGTTTGTGTGAGTGAACCAGGCCAAGGCCGTGCTGAAAAGGACCGTCTGGCACTGGATTGTGCTCTGCAACAAGATCTGAAACGTAATGGCAAAGAAGTGGCTCCTGGAAGGGATAAGAGGTCATTCTACCGGAGTCAAGTCTGCTACCATAGCATTCCTGTCCTGGACATTTGTCATGGGCATCTCTCCATATGTTTACGAAGCACTACTCACTGGACGGCCAGGTTCACAGAGAGGGGTGTTTCAACCACTTTTTCCTACAGCAAATTTTGGTTTGAGCCAATTTAGAAACTCCCCTCCATATAGGTATTGCTTTGGTATCTATTTGAAAGGTGAGGAATCTGTGGTTAGAAGTCTCTATCAGAAGAACAAGTTACTTAGCTTCAGTAACACTCTTTCTGATAGAGACTCTATCTAACAACAGATTCCTTACCAACCCTCCCATCTGCCCCGTTCTCTTTCTATTTAAAAAAAATCCCAAGCCTATGAACCTGCACACCACATCTTCATCTTGGTCCAAGGCAACCCGAAAGCAACTGACATCAGTGTGCACAAGTGGCACCTATATTGGCTCTGTATGTCATTTCTGAAGCAGATTGGTGTCAATGTGGAGCTGCACGGCACCACCTGGCAGCACGCAGAGGTACTGTAAAAAAGTTTCCGGGTCCAGTTGGATGCCTGGTGAAGTATTCAAAAGGTGAGGAATCTGAGGTTCTATCAAGTCTCTACCAGAAAGAGAGTTACTGAAAGTAAGTAACTTGTTCTACTGATAGAGACTTCTAAGATTTTCAGTCTTTCTAGGTATGTGGAAAGCTACAGTATTTTGGCTCAAAGACAGCTGGCACGCAGAGAAACCTACCAAGATCGGGGATAAGGCATCTTTTGAAACTTTCTCCTGGTTTTCATTGTATCATAGTTCCTCCCTACGGTAAAAGTATGGTCCCTTAAAAGGTAGCCATACACCAAGGAATCTCACTGCCAATTCATTTGGGTAATACTGAGGACCTTCCTTCTTGAGCTTCCTAGCTAGCAATATACCTAGTTAACAATCTTGAGATATTGTCTTGAGAGCCATCTAGTCCTCAATCTACTCCAGTCCCGTTTGAGGGGGTGGTTTTCTTGCAGGAAATATTTGTTGCAGGTGGAGTCTCTAAGAGGAGCAAGAAGTACAAGGCATTTGGCTGGTGCATTTAGGGCCCTGACGTTTAGACTTATGTGAGAAATTGGGTTGTTGGTTGACTGGGCTGTGAGCCCTGGTCAAGCATCAGCCACATTCCCTTGCAGGGTGAACCACAAAGTCACTAAATTAACCTGTGTTAAACCATGTGTAGCTTCGCACAAAAAGTAGTTAGGCTTAACTTAATACTTGTGTAAAGTACATATGTAACATACAAACAGTAATAAAGTGAAAACACAGTCAAGGAAAATCCCAAACCAATTTAGAAAATAGAGTACATTTTAATAAGTGATTTGATACCACCAAGTTAAAAAGTCAATCGGTAGAACCAGAGTAATGAATTTTTGAAGAATAAACTGAAAAATAGCCACTAAAAGCAGAAAGTGCCAACCGCGGTTATCAGGTCACACTGGACGGGTCAAAGACAAAAGTTCAGAATGACCACAGTGGAGCGCAGGTCAGCTATATAGTCCCAGGATAGTCTCACTGAAGTTTTAACTTCTCAAATTTTGTGGCAAGAGTCCCATTCACATTGGATGGGGTTGTGAGGAGTAAGGAGAGCCGGATGTGAAGAGCACACCCGGCATCTCCGAAGGGCCGGCTGGAGCTACACTTTGGTGATCACCGCTAGCTGTCGATGTTGCTGTGCAAGAAGACAGGCTTGTGCCAGCTCATGCTGGATTTTAGTGCGAGTGGCACGGCTCAGATGCAAATGGGCCTGTTTGCAGTTGCGAAGAGCCCAAAATCTTGATTTCAAGAGTTTGTGAGCCATGCCAAGGGTCCAGGGCCCGGGAGGCACTAATTGGGGTCTGGAAATCTTTGCAACTGGTTCCCAGAGTTGTTGGGGAGCCTGTTATATCTCTGAGGCTCAGATCAGGAGGCCTGCAGATTAGCCCTTTGAGTCACTCTGGGGTCCTGAATTAAGGATGAAGTTGCAGGTTCAGTTCTGCTTCTCCAGGTAGGAGGGCAGCAGATCAGCACACCAGGGCAGCAGTCCAACAGAGTGGCAGTCCATGTAGCAGCTGAGCAATCCTTCTTCCTAGCAGAGTATCCACAGGTCCAAAATTATAATAAAGAGTAGGTCTAAAGGTCCTGTTTTTATGCCCTCAGGCACTTCTTCTGGAAGATGGGAGAAGCTTTTGGAAATGTTCTTTGAAGTGCATTACATTTCCTGACTCCCCTGCCCTGGCTCCAAGCTGGCAGCATTGACAATTTAAAGTTGTTATGTCTTTTGTGTAAAGGAAGAGCATAGGCTAGTCAGGTGTAATTGGGGCTATGCTCAGCTCTTCCCCCCATCCTGCCAGCAGATGGCCCATTGAAGCACATCCAATCCCGCTATTGTGTGACTGTCTTGGGAGAATTCACAGTCTACCTGTCAGCTACACCCAGCCATGGGACTCAAGACAAGCTGCAGGCACCAAGGGCAATACAATGCAAACAAAGGGGCATTTTCAAATCGTAATGAAAAATCTGACTTTCTCATTAAAGAGGGTTTATCATTACAATTTCATAGGTACCAAACATGACAGATCGGCCTGCTCCCAATAAGGAATTACAGCGTTTTACATGTAATAAGAACTCCTCATCATCATCCTATGGGAGGGGTAGGCCTCACAGTACTGAACAATGAATTTAGGAGTCTTTCACTACCAGGACATGTAGAACTTAAAACTACATGTCCAACCTTTTAATCACACAGCACCCTGCCCTATGGGATACCTAGGGCCTACTTTAGGGGTGCCTCAAATGTAATAAAAGGGGAGATTAAGGCTTGGCAAGGGGGTTTAAATGCCAAGTCGACATGGCAGTGTAACACTGCATTTAGGCTGCAGTGGCCGGCCTGAGACATGTTTTGGAGGGCTATTTAAGCGGGTGGCACAATAAGTGCGGCAGGCCCACTGGTAACATGTAATTTACAGGTGCTGGGTAAATGATACACTACTCTACGATGGACATATAAGTAAAAAAAATATGCCAATTAGGTATATGCCAATCAAATCATGTTTAGGGGAGTGAGCACAAGCACTTTAGCACTAGTAGCAGTGGTAAAGTGCTCAGAGTCCTGAAGCCAACAAAAAGCACACTCTGGCAAAAGTTAAAGGTCAGTAGGCAAAACATTTGGGGGAATACCACCCTAAGGCTGACAGGTCTAACAGCTTATTATCTAATTCATAAGAATTTTGTAATGGGAAACCTATAGATTTGCGATGTGAGTCATACTGGGCTTGCAGGAGCTCCAAATTAAAGCAAGTAACTTAAGTCCTCCCAACTGGAAATCAAAAAAACATGGGTAGGGCTAATTAGGTAGCCCAGTGAGTTTGGGTACACTTACAATGTGTGGGTCTGCTCTGCTCTTCTTTTCCACCCTGTCCCTAGCACATGAGTATAATTTATTTGCCTACACCTGATGAACCACCCTATAGAATTTATCATGAGATGGTAGCTGTCAAATGTGAATCAGGCTAAGATTATGGTCTTAGAGGTCTTAAGATGGTCCACATAGTAGCCTCAGTCCTCGCTTTTTGTCTCCTCGCCCTGGAGTTTATGGGGACTTTAGTTCTCTCACAGCTGCTTTTTTCTGAAGAGAGTCTGAGGAAGGATGTTTTTGAAAGGTATCGTAGTTATTTTCTCCCTTTGACTGCTAAGGATGCTTCTAGTTGGTCATTGTGAGGAACGAGGGGGAGGCATTTCTGATTTGGAAGGAGTGTGAATAGCATGGGTTTCGCCATTCCATGTGATGATTACATGAAATGAGTGTCCCCATCTGTAGAGGATTCCTTTCTCTGTCAAGAAAATTGTGACTTTTTAAAGGAACCAATGTTTTAGCTGTGTAATGATGGACAGGTCTTTGTTCAACTGCAGTGCAGCATACTCAAAAGTGATCTGGCATTTTGAATGGGCTGCTGTCATGATTGCTTATCCAGTATTGGGGTATCTTTCATAGATTCATATGCCTGAATCATTCCCCGTCGTCGTGATGGGAGTCCCACAGTACAATAAGCAAGCCGTATTCCAGAAATGCCATAGGCCACAATGGCCCTGAGCCATGCTAATATAGCCTATCTATGTCATTTTTCAAAAAAGGACCAAAAGCAGAATGCAGCCAATCAGCTGTTAGCACCCTCTAGAACCATCCCAGCAGAAGCAGTTTCCTTCAGATTTTCATCGCACGTCGTGTGTGAAGGGAGTCTCCCTGGGTTCTGCTCAGTTTTGTCTACCTTCAAAACTCTGTTCATTATGTCTGATAAGATAAGACTCTTTAGGCCCAGCAAGACCTGTCGCAAGAAAAGAGCTCACGTTGATGATCTTCACAAGGCTGCGTCTACTGCCTCCATCCAACCCATGAGGTAAAGCAGTGCAAAATCTGTCGCACTTTCTCTTCCAAGACCTTGAGAAACAGAGAAGGAAGGTTGCTTCTGTGGTTACAATACACCAAGCACTACAAGTCATCTGATGAGGACAATGATGGATCACCCAGATGTCGCAAAAGATCCAGGTCTGAGGAAAAAGGCTCTGGAGAGGGCAGGAAACACCTTAAACCCTCTCTAGAAAGCAAGGATTCAAGTAAGGAGAAGCTATCTAAAGTCTCCTCTGAACCTTCAACCTCTGTCTCTTCTACCCCTTTGAGGAAAGAGAAGAAGAAACACAGAGCGTCTTCATCTGATCCCGGTAATGGCAGGATGGGAAAATCCCAGTCGACAACGACATCGTCGACCACAACCTCTGGGTCACCAATGACAGCGAGTTTTACAATCACGTCTTCAACCCCGTCTACATCAGTCACAGCGTTGACCATGGCTATCTCTGGACCCATACGCTCAACGAAGAAATTGCCGACGCTGCCGTCGACGACGACTGCGTCGCCTTTGCAAACTGTGAGAATTTCATTAAAACCGTCTAAGATACCGTCGACATTTTCATCAACGCCAAGTCTGTCACTGAAGATGACACCATCAACGAAGGATTCGTTGTTTACAGGACCAACGATTTCAGCTCAGTCAAAGACGACCCCGTCGATGATGAACCCGTCAGCGATGACTCCTTCGACGAGGACCTCATCGATGATGATCCCAACGATGATTATACCGTTGACAACAGGTTTTTCAGCGGCTGTTACTGGAAACCCATCAACGCCACAGTTGACGATGATTAGAGTGACAGAAAAGTTCTTTCATGCGGATATGTCAGCCTATAGTAAAATCTCTCCATTACCTCCATTGCATTTGTTGAACCTTCAGGAATCTTAAGAAGATGATAGAATTTACGGAGCAGCGCACAGTCCATCAGAGTTACACATAAAATGCCAGAACTTTGATGATGATGAGTACAAAGACCAGCAATACTACCAGCCATACCTGGCACAGCCGCGCCATTATCATTATGAGTACCAAGAACCTCGTCATAGACAAATGGCTCATCTGCCTCCAACCTTGATTCAAGAGCTGCAAAATATGCTTGCAGATTACAAGCAAATATTTCCAACTGAACAGCTAACTGAATATCTGCATACTAACAACTTTTTGGATGAAATACAGTTTGGCTTCAGGGCAGAACATAGTACAGAATCGTCCCTGGTTAAAGCCACAGATGGAATCAGAACTTTGCTAGATGCTCGACCTGTCGGCAGCTTTCGACACGGTTGATCATAATCTCTTACTAAATCGTCTGGATTCCTTTGGTATCTCTGATAAAGCATTTACACTGGTTTCTTCCTTTCTGTCAGCTGAATACAGTCATAGCCCTGGGCAGTTACAAATCCCTCCCCACTTTTTTCTCCCATGTGGAGTCCCACAGGGCTCATCCTTGAGCCCTACTCTTTTTAATATTGATGTTTCTCAGTTGGCAACTCTGATTAGATCCTTCGGACTGGCTTTGACGTCTTATGCAGACGATACACAAATTGTCTTTTCTGTGTCAAAAAATTCTTTACCACTGTTGCAAAATTTTAAGGACTGCATGCAAGCTATCAGCTCTTGGATGAGCTCACACTGGCTTAGATTGAACTCAGATAAAACTGAAGTAGTCATCTTTGGTAATTTTTCGTCAAATCGGTCACAGTACTGCTGGCCCGCTGAATTAGGGACGGCACCAGTTCCAGCTGCCAAAGCAAAGAACTTTGGCGTGATCATTGATAATAAATTGAACTTTGAGGCACAAGTAAATGCCATTTCCTCATTGAGTTTCTTCTTGCTTAAAATAGTCAAGAAAATACTACCTTTCATTCCCATAGACAGCAGGAAAACGGTGATCACCTCACTGATTCTTGATAAATTAGACTATTGTAATGGTCTCTATCTTGGATCGACCTCAGAAACAACTCAATAAGTTGCAAATTATTCAGAATGCGGCTGCCAGACATCTGCTAGGAATTCCTAAGCATCATTCAGTTCGGAAACACTTAGAAAAGCTGTACTGGTTTCCTGTTAAGAGCCGCATTATCTTTAAGGCCCTGTGCACTATCTACAAAGCACTTCACAACTCTGGTCCTAAGTCTCTGACACGCCTATTATGTTGGTATGTCCCTAAAAGGCAACTGCGCTCAGAAGGAGCTAGATTGCTAGCAACTCCGAAATTGCTAGTTGGGGTGGCAGAAGTTTTAGGGTGGCTGCCCCATAACTTTGGAATGAACTTCCTTTTTCCATTAGAACACTTCCAACTCTGTTTGCTTTGAGGAAGGCCTTGGAAACTTGATTGTTCAGTAAATAGTGACCTGTGCCTTATATGAACTGCTACTTCAGTCATCAGCGCCAAGACACCTTCAGGTATTTGTGCACTTCAAAAATATATTAACATAACATAACACCTAAAGAGGTTCCCAAAGAATTACCGGCGCAAATACCTGAGAAGCTCAATTCACCAGTGGCACCTACATTTCCACAGGAGGCTAATACTGTTGACCATTCCTCTTCAGACGAAGAACGCGAAGAGGGCGAGATCCCAGATACAACTGTTGACCCCTGGGAGGATTATATTATTCCTACTCCATCACCTCCGTCACATCATCCAGCGGATTCTCCGCCAGAAGATATAGGTGGTTTCCACAACTTGATGGATAGAGCTTCCAATAGATTTAATCTCCCCATGGAAGTTAAGCATACAGACTGCTTCCTGTATGACTTTAAAGAGGAAGCTAGAAAGTCAATGCGCACAATACCTTTCATTGACTACATTTGGCAAGATGGTGTACAAATAATGTCAACCCCAGCAACAATACCACCAGTAGTAGCTCGCGTTGAGAAAAAATGCAGAGCTCTGGAAAATTCTCCTTGTTTGACTGGACATCCGGAACCGGATTCTGCAATCTCACAAGCAGCACAAAGGAGGTCTAAAAACCCGTCCACCTCGATCTCCACTTCTCCTGACAAGGAAGGGCGTAAACTTGACTTTACTGGAAAGCTTTCTCCACCATGGCTGCGACCACTATCAAAGCAGCCAACGTTTTGGCTATCATTGGCTGTTACGACAGACAAATGTGGTCTGATATGGCTTCCCTACTAGGTCTTATTCCCGTGGACAGGAAGCCAGAAAGATCCTCATGAAAGTAGAGCTAGCAGCCTCGGAAACAATCGATTGTGCTATGGACATAGCCAATACGAGTTTCCGTCAACTGGCAGGGGTGGCTGTATTACATCGACAGGGATGGTTAAAGGCAACCACATTTAGACCAGATGTCCAGACGAAAGTTCTGGATATGGCATATAATGGAGAGGCCTTATTCGGCAAACACATAGATGAAGTGCTTCTCTCTATCAAAAAGGATACAGATACTTCCAAGTCTTTAGCTTCCCTTCAGTACAGGAAGCTTCCTTTCAGAGGAGCTAAGGGAAGTGGTTTTTCCACTTACAGAGGGAACTACCAGAGAACGCAGCAATACCAGCCCTACCAAACACAATATAGGCAATCCTTCCAACCTGCTTCCTACCGTCAACCAGCTACGGCTAGTTTCTCTAGCCAAGGGGCCAAAAGAGAACATCGACCCAAAGCAGAGATAACAGAAGAAGACAATGATTTTATCAAAGTACCAGACCCCCTTCAATTTCCCCTCCTGTGGGTGCGAAGATATCTAGTTTCCTCCAACTTTGGGAAAGCATAACATCAGACCGTTGGGTTCTAGATCTTGTCGCCTTCAGCGACACGTTGGAATTCATACAAAAACCTCCAACTACTGCACCCAGGGGAGGTCCTCCCCATCGTCTTCACTTATTGCAGAAGGAAATAAAAATTATGCTCACGAAAGGAACACAGAGAAAGTTCCAACTGCAAATAGGGCAAGGTTTCTATTCCTGTTTCTTTTTGATCTTGAAAAAGTCAGGGGACTGGAGACCAATTTTGGAACCCAGAAAGTTAAAAAAATTCTTAAGAAACAAACTTTCAGGATGGTAACTTCGACCGAGATTTTACGACGTCTCAACAAAGGAGATTTCATGACTTCCCTTGATTTGGAAGACGCTTATTTCCACGTCCCCATTCATCTGAAACATCGAAAATTCCTCCAATGTCCAGTGGCTGGTACCCATTACCAATTCATGGTTCTCCCATTTAATCTCAAGTTGGCGCCCAATGTATTTACAAAATGCCTGGCACCTGTGGCGGTGGCTTTGCGTTCTCAAGGCCATCAAGTATTCCCATACTTAGACGACTGGCTGTTAAAGGCTTCCATGGCAAAGCAAGCGTCCAAAACCACCCACACTTGTTTACGACTGTTCAACAAACTAGGACTGACAGTCAAGTCAGAAAATCCTCATTCATCCCTAGTCAAACAGTACCTTTCCTGGTAGCCAGTCTGGACACGGTTCAATGCAAAGCATTCTTGTCAGAGGAACGTCAAATCCGACTACGTCTTTTGGCAAAGTCAAGAGTATTTCATGAAAAGGGTTCATTTCAGTGAGAAAATACAAGTTGCTGCCTGGGATGTTCTCGTCAGCGATCGATCTGGTTCATTTAGCTAGACTCAAAATGAGACCTCACCAGGAAGAATTGCCGAAACAATGTCTTCAAACATCAGGATCTTTCTAGGACATCATTCGCATTACCCAAGCTATGAAGACTGCAATGAAATAGTGGTTTCATACCCCAAACCTTTCAAAAGGATTGACTTTCTTAAAGGGAATACCAGATTTCATCCTGACAACGGATGCTTTCATGGACGGCTGGGGAGGCCATCTGCAGGACTTTCAAATTCAAGGCAAATGGTCCAGTGCCCAAAAGCAAAGCCATATCAGCAAGCTGGAGTTAAAGGTCATATTCCTCTCCTTACAGGCTTTCCTTCCAAGGATAGCAAGATCTTCTGTTCTAGTCTGTATGGACAACAGGACCAGTATGTTTTACATAAACAAAAAGGGAGGAACAAAATCTCTCACGCTTTCTACAGAAGCGCAGGAACTGTGGGATTGGGCAACAGAACAAGGAATCTCTCTCAAAGCTGAGCATGTTCCAGGTCTACAAAACACGCTGGCATATGCTCTCAGCAGAGCGACAGACAATTGCCACAAATGGGAACTTAATCAATTTCAATTGGAGTGTTTGCTCTATAAGGGAAACCAGCTCTGGACCTGTTTGCCACGAACACCAATACCAAATGCCGGTTCTATGCCAGCAGGTACCCTCTCCCGGGACTCAGGGCAATGCCCTTTCGATGCGATGGTCAGGGATTTATGCCTACGCTTTCCCCCCATCCCATTGATTCCCAGAGTACTGACCAAAATTAAGCTAGAGGGGTGTCACCTGATTCTCATCGCACCCAGGTGGCCCAGGCTTCCGGAACTCCTTCACCTCTCAGAAATGAGACCTATTCGTCTTCAGCGTCCCCCCCTCTTCTATCCAGGGACAATGGTCAAGTACTATCAACCGAATCCGGAATCTCTACATTTGCATGCCTGGCTCCTGAATTCATGGAATTCAAGGACATGATTATTCTCAGGAGTGTAGAGACATTCGCTCACAATCCAGAGCGAAAAGAACCAATAGGACATACAAGCTAAAGTGGAAAAGATTCTGTGTCTGATGCCATCAAAATAATCTACATCCATGTCAGATATCCCCGCTACAGATTTGATCATATCTTCTCTCTTTGGCAAAATCAGGTTTAGCTTTCTCTTCGGTCAAAGTGCATCTAGCCTCCATCTCTTGCTATAGAAGAGCTTTTTGTGGCAATTCTCTGTATGCATCAAGTCTTGTCAAACTATTCATGAAAGGACTATTCCGTATTTTCCCACCAGTGCGGGTACCTCCCCCGGAATGGAACCTAAATGTAGTTCTCGCACAGCTCATGAAAAGGCCTTTTGAACCCATTCATAAAGTTGATTTGAAATACCTCACATGGAAAGTTTTCTGCCCTTACTTCTGCTAGGAGGGCGAGCGAGATCCAGGCTTTCACAATCAAGTAACCTTTCTTGATATTCAAGGACAATGCTGTGATTTTAAGGACTAATCCCACGTTTATCCCTAAAGTGCCTTCTCAGTTCCACCTCGATGAGCTGGTTAAACTCTGATCTTAATTTCCACAACCTTCAACTCCTGAGGAGCAGGCGCTTCATACACTTGATGTCAAACGCTGCCTTAAGTTTTATCTTCAAAGAACTAAGGACATTTGAAAGACAGATCAACTGCTTGTTGCTTATGCCAAGGCAGAGAAGGGACTGCTATCACAAAAGCCACTATTGCAAGATAATTTCAGCTGCGATCCAATTCTGTCATAGCAAGGCTAACAAGCCTTTGAAAACGATAGTAAACGCTCACTCTACCAGAGCGGTTGCAACTTCAATAGTCCTCTTCGCAGGGGTGACGTTGGAAAAGATTTGCTGTGCTGCAACCTGGGGTACCACACATACTTTCACGCAGCACTATTGCCTGGAATTCACACAGGAGGCTGATGCAGCAGTGAGCCAGGCAGTACTTCGCCATCTTTTCCATTAAGGTAAGCCTCTTTCTAGTCTTTGGAAAGAGACTTTTGTTTTCTTTATGATAGTTGCAGATATTAAACTTTATAGTCATAAGTATATATATATATATATATATATATATATATACAGGGAGTGGCAGTTGAGAATGGGGATGAGTGTAGAAGCCAGCATATTCCAAAGCAAATCTCACCGCTGACCCCTTTCAAACCAACTTCCACCTTCAGCCCCACAATGTTAAGAGATTCCATCAACATCTTCAATGAAAATGTCATCTCTCAGGGTAAAGAATTGCATAAACAAAATTGCCAAAGAAAATCCAGGTTTATTATGAGGAATAAGCAATATGAGTCACTCCTACAGAAATTGAGCAATGATAGGAAAACCATTGTACGGGGAAGTGACAAAGGCGGAAATATCATCTTAATGTATGATAAGGAAGCCTATTCCCAACTCAACAACAGGGACCACTATGAACGTTGCAATATGGCAAGAATAAAAACAATACAAGTGGATTATCACAAGAAATTGTCCAAATGGAAAAAGAAAGCCATGTTGTCTGACGATGAGTACAAGTATCTCAGGAACGATCATCCAGTAATGCCTCTGATATACTTTATCCCCAAAATCCACAAACATATGGAGAATCCCCCTGGTAGGCCTATCATCTCTGCCAGGGGTGGATTATTGGAGAAAACATCAGTCTACATAGACTATTTTTTACAAGGGGCAGTTAAGTCTTTAAGAGTCCTATGTTCAGGACACTGGGGACTTCTTGTTCAAATTACAAGCTATTGAGTGGAAGGATGACTACTGGATGCTTGCCTTAGATGTATCAGCATTGTACACTAGCATTTTACATGAGGATGGCATGGCGGGAGTAAAATACTATCTGTCCCAAAGGGAGGAACATTACAAGGATCACACTGCCATGATTTTGGAAATGCTACAAATATGCTTAGATAACAATGTATTTATGTACAATAACCTGATATATCTTCAGCTGCAAGGAGTTGCTATGGGGGCCAGTTTCTCTCCAAGCTACGCCTGCTTACATATGGGGGCTTGGGAGGAACTGGTCCTCAAAATGCAATTCAAGAAGGAGATGGATTCTAACATCATTGTTTGGTTTCGTTATATTGACGATTTGTTTATAGTATGGCAAGGCAATAAAGAGTCAGTTGTGGAATTTGTTAGTGCCATTAACATTAAGAAGCTTAATCTTAAGTTCACGGTCACCATTAGTCAGACGAGTGTCACGTTTTTGGATACTGAAGTATATATTGACAAGGGCAAGATTGAAACCAGGCTATATAGAAAAAAGACTGACGGCAATACAATATTGCATGCGGCCAGCGGCCACCCTCACCATCTCATAGCCAGTATCCCCTACGGGGAGATGTTAAGATTGCGTAGAGTGTGCAGCACTGAACTAGAACTAGTGGAGGCACAAGCGTCCAGTAAGATTAGATTCTTGCAGCGTGGGTACTCTGAGGTAATGATCGACAATGCTATTGCAAAGTCACGCTTGAGGAAGAGACAGGATCTTTTGGCCAAATATGACCAGTCAATCACAAGTGTAGGGATGCCCAATGAAGCCTCTGAAATCAAAATTGAGTTTAGAATCATAACTGGCTTCAACAAGCAACATCAGGATCTATATCGGATTTTCAATCGCAATTGGGCAATCTTGACAAGTGATCCTATCATAGGTCCGACATTGCCACGCAGAGCCACCCTTACCTTCAATAGAGCTCCCTCTATGAGGGACCGATTAGTTGACACTAATCCTGAAATCATGGAAAGAACAACCTGGTTACAAAACAATGGTGGTTTCTTTAGATGTAAAGTTTGTAAATCCTGCACACATGGGGTCAATACCAAAACATATAAAGATGGTTTCAGTGATAGGAAGCATAAAATTGACAAGGTCCTAACATGTAAGTCAGAGTACGCCATATATGTACTCCAGTGTCCTTGCGCCCTCAGGTATGTTGGGAGTACAAAGTTGGAAGTACACAAACGTATTCTACAGCACCTGAGGCCAATATCGAATCAGGACAATACCTACCCGGTGGCGCGTCACTTCAAGGAGGCACAACAAAGCAACAACAAGGATCTAACATTCTTTGTTATTGATGCTGTCCCTGCAAGCAGGAGAGGAGGCAATAGAGAGGCTGCGCTCCGCAGATTAGAAACAAAATATATACTCCGCTTGGATTCTAAGGCCCCATGAGGTTTAAATGTCACTGAAGATTTGTACACTATGTTGGGATGATCAGTTGAACAAATGCTTGCATTCACAATATAATTCCAGTTAGATAACCGATGGTAACCGTGAACTCCTGTACATATATGAAGTTGGTTTTCTCTATGATTTTTAAATGGTTTTTATCATTTGGAAGTTATGGTTTTAATCATCTTATGTACTATTTATTATCTTAGGATGTCTGAATCAATAACATCAGGGTTTTATTATTGTAAAGTATAATAATATGCATTTTTAGATCTATTATGTTGTGACCCATTTCCTCTTGAAACCTGTGTTGATCCCATCGACGTATTGAACTCTGTTGAACAACTCTATGCTCAACTAATATTAATGATTATTGAAATACTTGAGATTCAGTTTATGGACGAGACTGGGCCCAGTCCGACCATGCTGTCCCCATATGTATTGATTCCTGCTGCTTATCAGATATATTTTTTAACACTAATAATGTTTTGCACTTTCTATCACTTAGCACTTTATTGCACTTTTTTGCACTCCCCTGTGTATGTCCAGCTGCAGGGATCTGCAGTGGACATTAGATATGTCATACATCAATCATGATTATTTGGGGATTTATCCCGATATTTCACAATTCAGCAGACACTCTATATGAATTTTATATATAGTCAGCACTGGACAAGTTTACTCAATGGTAAACAAGTACTTTATTCTGGTTTTATATGCATTGACGTCTTTTGTACATAAATCAGTATGAATTTAAGTTACGTAATTAGCCACCTATGAGCATCTAGACCTTATTCGGGCTCAATGGATTTTTTGATGAACCCTAAGCTCCACGAAAATCAGACATGAAGGGCTTATTTTACATAGTTTGGCTTTTAAATGTAATTAAGATGTTATTTATTGCATAAATGTATTTATAACCTACATCGATAATCAAATGTTTCAATATTTATCGATGCACTGCTGTTGCTGTATTGTCTGCTTTCTATGACTATGGGGTTCCCTGTCACGTGCAAGGGGAATCGTGACCTACATAAGGATGTAATCTGCACTTTCACGTTGTCATGTGAACAAGGCTCCGGGTGAGCCGAAACGTTATGGCGACTAGCACGCAACTTTTGAAATAAAGAACAGCACTAAATCCAAGGTCCGTGTCTGTGCTGCTTGGGAGGGCGCTTGTAGCGAGCGAGCCTGGAGGCGGAAACACTCTTCTCCACTATTAGGGGTGTCTTTCATAGATTCACATGCCTGAATCATTCCCCGTCGTCGGATTGGGAGTCCCACGGTACATAAAAAAGCAATAATATGCCATAAATATGCAGTAAATACTAATAGAAATAAACCAGGAAGTAAAGTAGCCTATGCTACAGTAGGAAAACTTCCACTTCTATGACTATCCTAGTCATTTTGTATAGTCCAAACTACAGCCAATCAGGCGCCAGCACCCACCAGAATGTTCTCCCCAGAGGCTCAGGCTCTCAGATTTTCTACCGCACGTCGTGTGAAGGGAGTCTCCCTGAGCTCTGCTCAGTTCTTTCAACTTTTCTTCCTTTTGGATCATTTCTTCAAGGATGTCTTCAAAGAAGTCTCTGTTCAGAGCATGTGAATCTTGTGGTAAGCTCCGGCTTTTTAAAGAGGACCCACACAAGAAATGTATTTATTGCCTCTACCCAGATCATCAAGTCAAGGACTGTTAGATCTGCAGAACCTTTCCTCAAAAGACTCTCAGAGACAGAGAGGGTCGGTTGCTTTTGTGGCTACAAAGGTTTAAGGATTCTGATAATCCTATTTCTGAGGTTGGCAGTATTGATTTGGGTTCGACTTCAGTGTCTAAAAAGAGGCCTGCGTCTGAGGTTTTGCCATCTCCTGGGGCTGAGGTTGCTAAGAAGCATCAACCTTCTAAAGGTTCTGACAAGCCTTCCTCTTCTAAGGTTGCCCCCTCAGGCAAGGACTTGGAGGTTTCTTCTGTACCTCAAAAACGGTCCAGCAAGAGTTTGCCTCAGAAAGCTGACAAGATTTCACCTCAGGAATCATCTTGCTCGTCGACGACGCCTTCTTCTGTTTTTTCGTCGACGAAGACCTCCGTCGACGCATCATCCTCGTCGACGATGACCTTCTCATCTCCTAAACCTTCGATGATTATGACGACGACAGCTTCTTCCCCTACCATGGTCTATATAACGGTAAGACCAATTTCGTCGACGACGACTAACGTCGACACCTCGTCGTCGTCGACTCTGAAGGCTCTGCCGTCGACAAAAAAGATGTCATCAACGGCTTCGTCGGCGAGCTCCATTCCGCCGACGAAGTTGCCACCGTCGACGAAGGCGTCGACGAAAGTAGTACCGTCGACGACGATCATCCCGTCGACGAAGCCCGATCCGTCGGCGAAGTCCATTCCGTCGACGAAGTCCATTCCGTCGACGAAGACCATCCCGTCGACGAAGCCCGTTCCGTCGACGAAGTCCATTCCGTCGACGAAGTCCATTCCGTCGACGAAGACCATCCTGTCGAAGAAGAGCATCCCGTCGACGAAGAGCAACCCGTCGACGAACTCCGTTCCGTCGACGAAGTCTGTTCCGTCGACAAAGTCCGTTCCGTCGACGAAAACCGCCCCGTCGACGACAATATCGACGGAACCTTTGATATCTGCTACTGAAGCAGTGGAAAACACACCGTCGACGCCACAATTCTCAACTTGCACTGAGTTGCAGGTATGGTCACCGCCTACGGTGTTCTTTACTCCAAAGCCATCATCACAGGTGCCTGACCGGCTTCTAGACTCGGATCGTGAGGATGACGTGGCTCATACATTCAGAGCGGCCACTAGTCCTTCTGAACTAAATATCAAGTTGCAGGAGGACGAACAGGAGGAGGAACAACCACCCGGACGGATGGCTTCCCAGGTGGACAGTTTACCTGTCGCACAAGTACCTGTAGCTTTACTGACCAACCTTCAATACATGTTGGACGATACTATAGAAGGTTTCCGCCTGCCGAGACTACGGGCTCGGTGCCTGCTACTCCGGCCAATGTAGTACCGGTGCCAGTATTGCAACCAACAAATCCTGCTTCTCCTACTTCACAATCTCAGGTGGAGGAAGTAGATCCTCAGTCTTCTGATGAGGAGGAGCAAAGAGAAGAAGGAGAGGTACATGATGAGTCGGAGTGGGATGAATATCAAGATCAAACACCTTCCCCTTCGCATCAAGGAGTCTCAATTTCACCACCAGTGTATGTGGTTAGCTTCCACCTTTTAATGGAACGTGCTACTAAACGTTTTCATATCAACATGGAGCACAAGGAGCAAGACTGTTTCCTTTATGATTTTAAGGACCAGCCCAGGAAACAGATTAAATCTATACCCATCATTGATTTTATTTGGCAGGAGGGTATAAAGGTCATGGCAACCCCGGCATCCATTCCTCCAGTCCTGCCACGTTTGGAAAAGAAGTACAGAGCGCCGGACAAATCTCCTGCGTGCCTTATCGGACAGCCGAAACTTGACTCTGTGATAGTCCAGGCAGCACAAAAGAGGGCTCGGAATCCCTCTTTTCCACTTACGGCCCTGCCAGACAGAGATGGCAAACGCCTAGATTCGATAGGAAAACGTGTCTCCACTATGGCGGCTATGACAGTTCGAGCGGCAAATTCATTAGCCATCTTAGGCAGGTATGACCGACAGATGTGGTCGGACATTGCACCATTTCTTGATCTCCTACCCGAACCTTCTAAGGCTGAAGCGCTCAAGATACTTCAGGAAGGTCAAAGAATCTCAGAAGAGATTATTGACTCAGCAGTGGATGTTGCCTCAACAGGTTTTCAGCAGCTAGCGGGAGCTGCGGTTCTTCGGAGACAGGGTTGGCTACGGTCTACTTCCTTTAGACAAAAAGTCCAAAATAAGGTGCTGGACTTACCATATGATGGTGAATATCTGTTTGTCCCTCAGGTGGAGGACGCCTTACAAACAATAAAGAAGGATTCTGAAATTGCAAAATCCTTAGGTTCCCTTCAATTCCGTAAACCACCCTTTCGAGGAGCGAGAATGACGAGGAACGTCCTCTACCAGAGGTGGATATAACCAACAATCCTCTTACAGACAAAACACTCAGCGATACCATACTCAACGCTATCAATCTTACGGCCAAAGAAAGCCTGCATATGCCCAAAACAGAGGAAAGGCGAATTACCGCGGAAAAGATTAGCGCCAATGAGACTTTTCACCTGCCACCACCGTTGCCCCGCTCACAAGAAAGAATTGGAGGACGAATATCCAAATTTTACTCAAGTTGGCAGTCAATAACATCAGACAAATGGGTCCTGGACATTGTGGCCAGGGGTCATGCCCTAGAATTCGAGAAATTTCCTCCAAATGTTTCCCCTAATGGACCACCCCCAGCTCACCAGAAGGAGCTATTTGCCCAAATCAGATTGATGATGCAAAAAGGAGCGATCGAGAGCGTACCTCAGAAAATGAGAGGAATGGGGTTTTACTCCAGATTTTTTCTAATAAAGAAGAAAAACGGAGAGTGGCGCCCGATTCTAGATCTTCGAGCTCTAAACAAGTACTTAAGAAAATTAACTTTCAGGATGCTATAGCTCCAGGAAATATTGCATCTGTTAGCAGCGGGAGATTTCATGGTCACCTTAGATCTGAAAGATGCATATTTCCATATTCCCATTCTACCTCGCCACAGAAAATTCCTGCGCTTCAGAGTGGCTGCAGGGATTACCAATTCAAAGTTCTTCCTTTCGGACTACGATCAGCGCCAAGGATTTTTACCAAGGTTCTGGCTCCAGTAGCGGCGCACCTCCGGCTGGAGGGAATCCAAATTTTCCCATACTTAGACGACTGCCTTATAAAGGCGAGTTCTCAAGAAGTCGTGCAATCTCATCTGCAACAGTGTCTACACCTGTTCCAATCTCTGGGCCTTTCCATCAATCTCGAAAAATCCCAGTTGAGACCTTCTCAAAGACAAGCTTTCTTGGGAGCAACATTGGACACCCAGAAGCTCCAAGCCTTTGTCTCGGAAGACAGACAAATAAAGATAAAAAACATGGCACAGAATCTGTTATCAAAAAAGTCAGTTTCAGTTCGGATATACAAGTCCTTTCTGGGGGTGGTATCTTCTTGCATCCCATTGCTGCCGAACTGTCGCCTCAGAATGAGACCCCTCCAGGAAGAGCTAACCCAGCAGTGGTTACAGGTCTCCGGAACGTTCGAGGATCTTATCAGGATAACACCGCTAATGCAAAACTCACTACGCTGGTGGACATAAAAACGTAATCTCCAGCAGGGGTGTGCATTTCTTCAAGAGTCACCGAGCCTCACCATCACGACGGATGCGTCTCTAGAGGGCTGGGGGGCGCACCTTCAAGGCCTCACAATCAGCGGCAAGTGGACTGCTCCACAACAACGATGGCACATCAACCGTCTGGAGCTGATAGACATTTTTCTTGCACTCAAGGCGTTTCATGCAGTCATTCAGGATTCCAATGTGTTGATAAGAACAGACAACACAACAAGTATGCATTACGTCAACAAGCAAGGAGGAACTCGATCTCTTCTCCTCTCCCAGGAAGCCCAGGAATTATGGGCATGGGCTTTAAAGCACAATGTAAATCTTCAAGCAGTGCATGTTCCGGGAATAGAGAATGTCTTGGCAGACTCACTCAGCAGGACGACGGTCACCACTCAGAGTGGGAACTACATCAGCAGACGGTGGAACGCATCTTTCGCCTGTGGGGTCATCCAGACATAGATCTATTTGTGACAAAAGCCAACAGCAAATGCCTCTTTGCAAGCTGGCATCCCCACAAGGACTCTCAGGGGAATGCTTTTTCGATAGACTGGTCTCGGACATATGCATACGCTTTTCCGCCGATTCCACTAGTCCCCAGGGTTCTGCAGAAAATGAAAAAGGAACTGTGCAGACTGATACTGATTGCCCCCAGATGGCCGCACCAGTATTGGTTTACAGAACTTCTTCTGCTGTCAGAGTGCAAACCGATTCAGTTGCATCCAATCCCGAACATACTCAGCATGCAGAACAGTCAAGTCTATCATCCAGATCCAACATCACTGAGATTAGCGGCTTGGCGCCTGAGTACCGTGAGTTCGCCCACCTAAACATCCCAGAGGAATGCAAGGAGGTACTGGCCAAGACAAGGGCACCGGCTACCATAAAGACATACAGTCTAAAATGGAAGGGTTTCTACATCTGGTGTCATGCTAACGGGGTTCACCCGTTTTCAGCAACGCCGGAAGAGATTCTACCTTTCTTCCTACATTTAGCAAAATCAGGCCTGTCTCACGCAACTCTGAAAGTTTTCCTGGCAGCGATTTCTAGATATCGGCAGGATGATACTAATTCCTTATACTCTGCGAGGATTATACAACAATTCTTTAAAGGACTCTTAGGATGTTCCCTCCAGTACGACGACCACCTCCGGTGTGGCATCTTAACGTTGTCCTGGCACAACTTATGAGTCATCCTTTCGAACCCATCCACAAGGCCGACCTCAAATATCTCTCGTGGAAGGTAGCACTGTTGCTGGCTTTGACATCCTCCAGAAGAGTCAGTGATCTTCAAGCCTTTACGGTTCACCATCCTTTCCTGCAATTTACAAGTGACTCTGTAATACTCCGCACTAATCCGAAGTACATTCCCAAGGTACCTTCGGACTTTCACCTTAACAACCCTATCATTCTGAAATCATATTTTCCTAACCTGCAAACACCGGCGGAAAGGGCGTTGCATACGCTGGATGTTAAAAGATGTCTTAAATTCTATCTACAGAGGACATCCGCCTTACGCTCTTCTGACAAACTGTTTATCACCTACGGAGCTATCCATAAGGGGCAGGCAGTTTCAAAACAAACTATTGCAAGATGGATATCTTCTGCCATTGCCTTTTGCCATATGCAAGCAGGACGACCGTTGCAAACAGCTCCTAGAGCTCATTCCACAAGAGCAATGTCATCGTCTACGGCCTTATTTGCTGGAGTTCCTCTTCAGCAGATCTGCAGAGCGGCTACTTGGGCTAGTCGCCATACATTTACCAAGCATTACTGTCTGGAGGCAGCCAGCGAAGCTGATACTTCTGTGGGCCGTGCAGTTCTACGAAATCTTTTCAAATAAGGTGAGCCTCTGTTTCCCACCTCCTTTACTGCTGTCAGACGCTATATATGTTATGTTTTTGCACATACTTACATGATGGCATTTTCCTATGCTTAAATAATATGTGTATTTTCAGTTTACACTGTCTTATGACTTATATGCTGACAAACTTTACAAACATTGGTGTCTGCCTAGCAAGGATATGTACTGCTAGCTACTCTGATTCAGGCCTGTGAATCTATGAAAGACACCCCTAATACTGGAGAACAACAATAGTTACTTACCTGTAATCTGTGGTTCTCCAGTATTGGTGTCTTTCATAGATTCACATGCAACCCGCCCACCTCCCCTCAGAGGCTTTTTAGGCTATTTTGGTTTACCTTCACTCCTTGCGAGAAAATCTGAGAGCCTGAGCCTCTGGGGAGAACATTCTGGTGGGTGCTGGCGCCTGATTGGCTGTAGTTTGGACTATACAAAATGACTAGGATAGTCATAGATGTGGAAGTTTTTCCTACTGTAGCATTGGCTACTTTACTTCCTAGTTTATTTCTATTAGTATTTACTGCATATTTATGGCATATTATATGTACTGTGGGACTCCCACTCCGACGACGGGGAATGATTCAGGCATGTGAATCTATGAAAGATACCAATACTGGAGAACCACAGATTACAGGTAAGTAACTATTGTTCATATATATATTACATCCAATCCCACTCCCGAAAAAATGGGTTCGAGTCCACTCGCATGACAGGGGATGATGTTTATTGCCAATTAAAAGCGCAGACAAAGGAGTTGGTAATGTCCTTGAAAATTTCATAAGAGGGGATTACTATGCCCAGGAACCGCTGGACAGGGCAGACGCGTTTCAGCCTTTCTGCTTTCTTCAGTGCCCGTTTATATATATATATATTCTACATGTAAAGGAAATATGTAAAGCATTTCCAAGTAAAGTGTACCTTTATTTTATTTATAAAGTTTTGTACAGCGCAAACAAGATCCCGAGGGATAACAGAGCGCTTTACAAATGATGGGAGGAAGGACAACAGCAATATTTAGAACAATATCAATAAGAGGAAGGGAGAGCAGGGATATACTGTGCAACATACAATCAGGAGGGTAACACAATAAAACAAGTGTAGGCCGGCAGCAAGGGTGAAACACAGGGAACATTAGGGGGAGCTGTAGCAAAAGTAAGAACAAAAAAGGAACAGAAAAATAATAAGCAGGAGCAATGTCCATGGGCCGTGGGTATCACCCTATTAAGGTATGAATTTGTTCATTAGGAATCTTTTGGCTTCCACTTTGAACGCCGCCAATGAGGAGATTCTGCGAACTTCCGGTGGGAGAGAGTTCAAGATCTTAGGAGCAGCTCCAGAGAAAGCTCGGTGACAACTTCTCTTTTTCTTAAGGATGAGTGGTTTCAGAAGGAGGGTAGAGGCACTTCTTGAGCTCTTACGCCACAGGATAGATTACGTTTTTATGCAAGGTATGTAGGGGTATTTAGGTAAAGGGCTTTGTGTGTGAGAACAGCAATCTTTAGTTGAATTTGTGCTTCGAAGGGCAACCAATTGAGGGATTTTAGAACTGGGGATATATGATCTAGCAGCCGAGTTAAGTGCAGCCCTCAGGGGAGCCAGATCATATTTGGGAAGGCCAATGCGGGTAGCACTACCGTAATCTAACCTCGGCAGGACAAGCGCTTGTACCACTTGCTTGAAGTCATTTAGAGGAAGGAAAGGTTTGATATTTCTGAGGGATCTTATCAAGTGGTTAGCTCCTTTGCATGCATTACTGATATGACCTTTCATATTCAGGTGTTTGGACATGGTGATATCGAGAGACTTGGCTGCATCTATGATGAGAAGCTTACAGTTGAAAGCAGTGAGGTGACTCAGCCAGAGGTCTAGCTTGGGGATGAGATTCGGAGGGGAGATGAGCAGGAATTTTTGAGGTGTTGACCAGTAGATGATTCTCCGTTAACCAGTTTTTAGTAAACATTAGGGTAGTATTGAGTGATATGATGTCTTCAGAGGATGGGATTTTCAGATACAGTTGTGTATCGTCTCCATACATGTGGAAGAGAATGTCCATGGAATTTAGAGAATGTGCAAGAGGTTCCAAGAAAAGATTGAAGAGGAAAGGAGATAGGGCGGATCCTTGGCGGACCCTTGGGGGACACCCATGAGTACGGGAGAGGGGTGGTAGAGAGAGTTGTTTGCCATGACTCTTTGAGTTCTGTGATGCAGGAACGATGAGAACCATTGTAACACCTGATCAGAGAAACCCATTCTATTTTGCAGGACGGATAGGAGGTTGTCATGATTATCCGTATCAAATGCGGAGGAAAGGTCGAGGAGGATCAGGAGGCAGGATTCATTTTGTCGAGCATTATTAAAATATCATCAAAGAGCCGATTCAGTGCTGTGCCACTTCCTAAAGCCCAATTGATGCTGATCTAGGGGTTGGAAGTTCTCTATGTGAGCACAGAGTTGGGATTGCACACATTTTTCTAGTAGTTTCGCTAAAGTGGGGATGTTGGAAATAGGGCGGAAGTTATTGAGGTCGGATTTGTCAGCGTTAGGTTTTTTTAGTATGGGAGTTACCTGAGCTGCTTTAAGGGATTCAGGGATCATGCCTTGTGTTAGGGAATCATTAACAATCCTAGTCCATGTGGGGATCAGTGAATTCTTTATTTCTTTGAAGATAGAAGGGGGCAGCGGGTCGCTGAAGTGGTTGGAAGGGTTGATATTCTGAAGAATCTTGAAGATAAGATATTCACTAAAAGTGGTAAAAAAGCCTCATGATGCATTGTTCTTGGAATTCATGGAGGTCGATTTACGCCTTACAGAGGAGTCAATGGGTGAGTCAACAATGGAAAAGGGTAGTAGAGCGTTCTTAGAAGCGAGGTCAATGGAGATGATTCTTGATTTCTCAGTGAAAAATGCGGCAAGATCATCACAGGAGGGTGGATTGCTACCAGGATCAGATTAGTTGGGCCCAACTACTGATTGTTGTTTGACCAGTTCAGAGAGTTTCTTAGGGCGATTTGCAGCTTGATCAAGTTGGTGCCTGAAGTAAGTCGCTTTAGCGCTCTTGATTTGTTTGTTGTATCGGCTCCTGGCGTCTCTAAGGAGTTTTAGTTGGTCAGAGGAGGGATTGATTTGCCAGGAACGTTCAAATGCCCCACGGTTGCGGCGTTCTGAGTTTACGTTTTCATTATATCAGGGTTTGGATATTTTTGTAGGGGAATTTTTTTGTTGGAGTGGAGCAATATTCTCAATGATGTTGGAGATGGATGAGTTGAAGGAGTCAGTGAGCGATTGTACATCAACTATGTCAGCTTTGAAGGAGAGTGCAGATTTACAATTGGCAGCTAGTTCATCAGAGTTTATGGCTCTTAAGTCCCTTTTTCAAATCTTAGATTTTAGTGGTTGAGCCTTCCTCATCAATACCTCCCTGTTGATATAAAAGAAGATGCAGTGGTGGTCTGACCAGTCACAAGGGGTAATGGAATCTATGGAGATAGACTGCTCTTTAGAGATAATGAGGTCTAACATTTCACCTTTGTTATGAGTTGCTTGGACACAGTGCTAAGTCAGATCTTGATCAATTAAGAATGTTTTAATGCACGATACAGCGGGGTCGTTGGGGTTGGACCAATAAAGGTTGAAATCACCAAGGAAGATTTGGGACAGCGCTAAGTCGACATTACTAGAGATGATTTCCATTAGCTGTTCAGTGAAAGGGAGATTGTCACCCGGGGGGTGGTAGAAGGTGTGGAGTTTGCAAACTGGTAGGTTCATACTTGATATAGTGAGACAGAGGTATTCACAGGAGGCAGGCGTCAGAGTCTGAGTGATAGACTGAAAGGGTATTTCTGTGAATACATGCTAGCCCCCCACCCAGTTTCAGAGTTCTGTCAAGCCTAATTATGTCATGAGTGGGTGGGGGGGTACTAGGAGGTCTAAGATGGGAGTGGAGGCTGGATTTAGCCAAGTTTCAGTGAGGATGATAATGTCTAAATCATTGTGTTGGATGAGGTAAAAGATATCTGTGGCGTGTTTACTGGCTGACCTGCAGTTAAGTAGTACACATTTAAGACGGGGTGGATTTGACGGGGGATACAATTGGGTGACGTTCACACAGGTGAGGTTGTTAGTATTGCTGCAACTAAGATTACGACGGGGTTCTCTGTACGGGTTAGAAAGGATGGAGGGAATTTGTCTCGGAGGGTCGAAATTAGGTTCTGACAAGGCTGTGCTAGATTTATGAGAGTCAAGTGATTCAGTGGTCGAAAGGTGGGACTCAGATCCACTGTGACAGGCGTTGGCGGTGGGTAGTGGGGTAAGGTTGGAAAAGGTCATGTTAGAATTGTGAGAGTCAAGTGGATTAGTGGTCGAAGGTTGGGACTCAGAAACTTTGTGACAGGTGTAGGTGTTGAGTAGTGGGATGGAGTCGGGGTGGGAGAACCTAAAAGCTGGACCATGTGATCAGTAGTCCTAGAGGCCTCTCTAGGCCTGTTCGCAGAAGAGAGGAGAGAAATGATCATAGGGAAGAGATCAGTTGAAAGGGCTTTCAACTCATGTAGTTCAGAGGAGAGAAGGTGTAACTGTAGAGATATTTCATCAAGGCGCTTAGTAAAGTCAGAGTGTTGAGGACGGGGAGGAAGTAGAGGGGGAAAAGCGATCGGCGACGGGGGACCTTGGGTAAGGCCTGTAGGGGCTTGTCAGGGATCGAATCCCAGACACAAGTCTAGAGTGTGACATGGTTATGGGGTAGTGGAGGGAGACGTCATCTGACGTGAGGGAGGACTGTAAGACTATATCAGAAATGAGAGAGGACTGTAAGGCTAGAGGGAGCAGTCCCGCTCTATCAATCAATCAATCTGGAGTTTGTTAAAGCGCAACTACTCACCCGTAAGGGTCTCAAGGCGCTAGGGGTGGGGGGTGCAGGTTCCATTCCATCAAGGAGGGGGTCTGTCGAAGAGCCAGGTTTTGAGGTTTCTTGCAAAGATGGGGAGCGATGTTGTCTGTCTGAGGTGGAGAGGAAGGGCGTTCCATGCTTTGGCCGCGAGGAAGGAGAAGGAGCGGCCTCCCGATCTGGTCTTTCTGGTGCGGGGGACCTCGGCGTAGGAGAGCTGGGCTGATCGTAGGGTCCTTTGGGGTGCGTGGAATTTGAGCCGGCTGTTCAGGTATGCTGGTCTGGTGCCGTGGAGGGCCTTGTGTGCGTGGGTGAGCATCTTAAAGGTGATTCTCGCCTCAACGGGGAGCCAGTGGAGAGTGCGCAGGTGCTGGGAGATGTGGCAGTGTTTTGGCAGGTTGAGGACCAGTCTTGAGGTGGCGTTCTGGATGTTCTGTAGCTTGCAGATGAGGTTTTTGTTTATTCTGGCGTAGAGTGCGTTGCCGTAGTCGAGTCTGCTGGTGACCAGGGCGTGAGTGACTGTCTTTCGGTGTTCGAGGGGGATCCATTTGAAGGTCTTACGAAGGAGGCGGAGGGTGTGGAAGCAGGAAGATGAGACAGAGATGATCTGGCGGTCCATTTTGAGCTCGGAGTCCAGGATGATTCCCAGGTTGCGTGTGTGGTCTGTGGGGGTTGGCGGGTTTCCGAGGGCGGTGGGCCACCAGGTGTCGCTCCAGGCGTCGGGGTTTGGGCCCATGATGAGCACTTCTGTTTTGTTGGTGTTTAGCTGTAGGCAGCTATTTTTTATCCATTTGGCGACGGCTTCCATGCCTTCTCGGAAGTTGCGTCTGGCGGTGTTGGGCTCGTTGGATAGGGAGAGGATGAGCTTGGTGTCGTCTGCGTATGACACGATGTTAAGTCCGTAGGTTCTGACGATGAGGGCAAGTGGAGCCATGTAGACGTTGAAGAGCGTCGGGCTGAGGGAGGAGCCCTGGGGTTTCCGCAGGTGGTAGGTGTGGGGTCTGAGAGGAAAGGGGGGAGTCTGACCCGTTGCGTCCTGCCGGAGAGGAAGGAGCAGATTCAGTCGAGGGGCGTTATCCTGGATTCCTGCGTCGTAGAGTCTGCGTATTAGGGTGCGGTGGGAGACCGTGTCGAACGCCGCTGATAGGTCTAGGAGGATGAGGGCTACTGTTTCTCCTTTGTCCAGTAGGGTGCGGATGTCGTCTGTTGCGGCGAGGAGGGCGGTTTCCGTACTGTGGTTTTTTCTGAAGCCGGATTGACAGGAGTCGAGGATGTTGTGTTCTTCAATGAATGTGGCGAGTTGGCTGTTGATGGCTTTCTCGATGACTTTCGCTGGGAAAGGGAGCAGGGAGATGGGTCTGTAGTTTTTGAGGTCGGTGGGGTCCGATGAGGGTTTCTTCAGGAGGGGGTTGACCTCGGCGTGTTTCCAGTCGTCGGGGAACGAGGCGATTGCCAGGGAGCGGTTGATGGTGTGGCAGAGCATGGGTGCGATGGTATCAGCTGCTCTGTTGAAGATGTGGTGGGGTCAGGGGTCCGTGGGGGTGATGGAGTTTCCTGTAGTGAAGAGGGGGTCGAGGGTGTGTCCTGCTGAGTGCGTGGGCTCGGTCACGATCTGGCAGAGTCTAATGTTGTCCAGGAGGCATGTGGTGTTGGGGTCCAGTTGATTGTCGAGGTGGAATTTGAGGTCTCCCAGCAGGGTGTAGTTGGTGGATGCGATGGCCTGCAGGGAGATAATGTCCGTGATGGAGTTGGCAAAGGGTCCGCGGGGTCCAGGGGGTCAGTAGATGAGAGTTCCTCGGAGGGCGGCAGTGGGGCTGGCCAGTATCTTGAAGTGAAGGTGTTCCATCAGTTCTGTGGACTCGTCAGGGAGTGTGCTCAGGCGGAGGCTGGATTTGTGGACGATGACGATTCCTCCCCATGGGTGGGTGGGGCGGTCCTTCCTGTAGATCTTGTATCCTTGGGGGATGGCGATGGCGATGTCCGGTCTTGAGGTGGCGGTGGACCAGGTTTCGATGAAGAATGTTACGTCCGGGGTGGTGCTGTCGAGGAGGTCCCAGATTTCTGTGGCGTGTTTGTGGAGGGATCGGACGTTGAAGAGGATGCATTGCAGGGTCTTCAGTTCGGTTGTGTTCTTGTGGGCGGGTTGTGCTGGTTCTGTGTAATTGGCGGTGCTGCAGGTGTGCCGGCAGCGGTGACAGCTGAAGGGTCCATGGGTGTCGGCTGGTGATGCTAGCTTGCAGTTGTTGTTGCAGCCTGGTTGAGTGCTGCTGGGTCGTAGCGTTGGCGGGGCGGAGGTCCAGGGTTCCTGGTGCTGGTCGCGGACAGGTCGCAGACGGGCGCAGACGTGCTTGCCTTTGAAACGCCTTCGGTGCACCAGCGGGTGAAGGAGCAGAGGAGAGAAAGGGAAAATAGGCAGAAATAAGGCACAAAAGAGCAGAGGTGCAGAAAGGTGAAAGATAGAAAGGGTAGAAAAACGAGTGAAAACGAGTGAAGTAGCAGAGGGAGAGAAAGGGAAAATGGACAGAAATAAGGCACAAAAGAGCAGAGATACAGAAAGGTGAAAGATAGAAAGGGTAGAAAAATGAGTGAAGCAGCAGAGTGAGAGAAAGGAGACAGAGGTCCACTGGACCACCAGGGATGAGGCGCAGGGAAACCTGCGGGTGGAGGAGGGCCTCGATCACTAACACTCAAAGGGGCAGGGGCACCTCACTTAATGGTGGAGCTGCGAGGTTGGGAGAGCAATTTCACTGACAATGAGTCAGTGGTCTTGCTCGCCTGTCCCCGCAATGGCCGCCATTAAGTAGGGGTCGGGGAGGGCTAGACAGCTGGGAGGCGGGAGCGGGGAGATTAGCTGGATTGGGCCGGTCGCGCTGGGGGGGAGGGGCCGCGGGGGCAGCAGCGGCGGGGAAAGGTAAAGGGAGGAAAGAAGGGATAAAGAAAAAAGGGAAAATAAGCAGAAATAAGGCACAAAAGAGCAGAGATGCAGAAAAGGGCAGAAAAGTGAAAGATGGAAAGGGTAGAAAAACGAGTGAAAACGAGTGAAGGAGCAGAGGGAGAGAAAGGGAAAATGGGCAGAAATAAGGCACAAAAGAGCAGAGGTGCAGAAAGGTGAAAGATAGAAAGGGTAGAAAAACGAGTAAAGGAGCAGAGGGAGAGAAAGGGAAAATGGGGAGAAATAAGGCACAAAAGAGCAGAGATGCAGAAAGGTACTGAAAGGTGAAAGATAGAAAGGGTAGAAAAACGAGTGAAGGAGCAGAGTGAGAGAAAGGAGACAGAGGTCCACTGGACCACCAGGGATGATGCGCAGGAAAACCTGTGGGTGGAGGAGGGCCTCGATCACTAACACTCAAAAGTGCAGGGGCACCTCACTTAATGGTGGAGCTGCGAGGTTGGGAGAGCAATTTCACTGACAATGAGTAAGTGGTCTTGCTCGCCTGTCCCCGCAGTGGCCGCCATTAAGTAGGGGTCGGGGAGGGCTGGACAGCTGGGAGGCGGGAGCGGGGAGAGGAGCTGGATTGGGCCGGTCGCGCTGGGGGGAGGGGCCGCGGGGGCAGCAGCGGCGGGGAAAGGTAAAGGGAGGAAAGAAGGGATAAAGAAAAAAGGGAAAATAAGCAGCAATAAGGCACAAAAGAGCAGAGATGCAGAAAAGGGCAGAAAGGTGAAAGATGGAAAGGGTAGAAAAACGAGTGAAAACGAGTGAAGGAGCAGAGGGAGAGAAAGGGAAAATGGGCATAAATAAGGCACAAAAGAGCAGAGGTGCAGAAAGGTGAAAGATAGAAAGGGTAGAAAAACGAGTGAAACGAGTGAAGGAGCAGAGGGAGAGAAAGTGAAAATGGGCAGAAATAAGGCACAAAAGAGCAGAGATGCAGAAAGGTGCAGAAATGTGAAAGATAGAAAGGGTAGAAAAACGAGTGAAGGAGCAGAGTGAGAGAAAGGAGACAGAGGTCCACTGGACCACCAGGGATGAGGCGCAGGGAACCCTGCGGGTGGAGGAGGGCCTCGATCACTAACACTCAAGAGTGCAGGGGCAGGGGCACCTCACTTAATGGTGGAGCTGCGAGGGTGGGAGAGCAATTTCACTGACAATGAGTCAGTGGTCTTGCTCGCCTGTCCTCGCAGTGGCCGCCATTAAGTAGGGGTCGGGGAGGGCTGGACAGCTGGGAGGCGGGAGCGGGGACAGGAGCTGGATTGGGCCGGTCGCGCTGGGGGGGGGAGGGGCCGCGGGGGCAGCAGAGGCTGGGAAAGGTAAAGGGAGGAAAGAAGGGATAAAGAAAAAAGGGAAAATACGCAGAAATAAGGCACAAAAGAGCAGAGATCTAGAAAAGGGCAGAAAGGTGAAAGATGGAAATGGTAGAAAAACGAGTGAAAACGAGTGAAGGAGCAGAGGGAGAGAAAGGGAAAATGGGCAGAAATAAGGCACAAAAGAGCAGAGATGCAGAAAGGTGCAGAAAGGTGAAAGATAGAAAGGGTAGAAAAACGAGTGAAGGAGCAGAGTGAGAGAAAGGAGACAGAGGTCCACTGGACCACCAGGGATGAGGTGCAGGGAACCCTGCGGGTGGAGGAGGGCCTTGATCACTAACACTCAAGAGTGCAGGGGCAGGGGCACCTCACTTAATGGTGGAGCTGCGAGGGTGGGAGAGCAATTTCACTGACAATGAGTCAGTCGTCTTGCTCTAGAGTCTTCCTGTGTCAAATTGATAGTCGGAGAAGAGATTGAGGCCATTTGGACTCGAGGGAGCAACTCCGCTCTAGAGTTGACGAGTAATAAGCTGACAGAAGGTGAGTAAGAGGAGGCCATTGGGGCTTGTGAGGGGGATCGGTGCCCAGACTCAAGTCTAGTATGAGTCAGGGTAAGAGGTTTGGTGAGAGGGACAGTGCCTGTTATATGGGAGGACTTTAGGACATGAGCAGGTGACTAAACTCGGGAGTCATCCTGTGTCGAACTGACAGTCAGTTGATGGGGCGAGCTAATGAGATGAAGGGATCCGACTGTGGACACAGTGGCTAAGTGATTGTCCAGCTGAGGTGTGGGGTAAAGGGAGAGTGGAGTATTCCTGGCCGTTAGGGGGGTGTTCTAGGGAGTAGAGGTAATTCGACTGGGGACAGGGATGCTATGGACTCAGTAGGTGGTGGTGAGGGGTATGTGGAGAGTGGGGTACTCAATGTTGTTAAAGGAAGAGTAATATTCAAGCTCAGCGGAAACGTGTTGGTTGAAGAGTGGTCAGGGGAGTCACCGTAGACCGCTTTCCTGAGAGTTGGGTAAATATTTGCTATCTTTACTAGGTTGATGTTAGACGCTTGGATTAAGATGATACCATTATTGTAGAGGGTGATAGTTGTGGTAGCTTTGAGAAAGGGGGAGGGAGATGTTGCTATTTTTAGGCTATGTGCGGTTTTCTTGGATCCTGTTATTCGAAGCATGGAGTAGAGCACAGACCTCCAGCAGGCCCGCTTTCTAGTATAGAAGATGAGGTCGTTAACAACGGAACCTATGTTGGTGCAGAAATAGTGGTCAGAGATTAAAGTTTCTGGTCTAGCTTTGAGTAAGCGATGCTTGTATTTCTTTGCCGCGTTCTTGGAGAGGTCAGTTGGGTAATTAATGATGAAGGCATTGAGACCATTGGCGTCGGGGCTTATCTCCATTCTGAAAAAAGACCAAGTAAAGTTGGGGTCCGGGTAGATAAGGATCAAGGGGTGAGAGACACTGACATCACTCCTGGAGATTCGTAGTGGATTTTACAGAAATGATGTTGTAAAGAACAGAAAGGGTCAATCCAATGATGAAAAGAAAAACAAGGAGGAATGTTCTTCATGGAGAGCAATCCTCATATTAAGCCCATTTATATCATATAATAACCAGTCACTAGCATCTATTGAGTGAGCAAGAAGTGTAAGGAGCTGCCAACAAAACCACTAATTACAGTTTCTGGAAACAGCGTTGATCCCGCTTTCTATGCTCCATTTTCCGCTGCTACTGGCACATCTGATGGAGGGCAGAAGCATTTATATCGAAGAGCAGGCATTATAATCCAAGTGCAGTCTTTTTCAAGCATTTATAATCCCTGCACAGGCAATTAAAATTGCAGTATTAGCAATCGATAGCATAGAGCGCCGCCATCTTAAAGTCAGGCAATTGAGTGCACATACAGTACTACATTATCTTCTTATGTTTTTCTCTCGCTATAGAGATATATATATAAAGTTGTTTGTTACATAAGTAATGTTCTCTTCTTGTAACCTAAAATTTGGGTTTGATATTTGTAAGTCTCCCATCATCCTCAATAGACAAACTAGAAGGTTGGATGGTTTTGCTTACTATTCTGATTCAGGCATGTGAATCTATAAAAGGTACCCCAATACTGGATAAGAAAATAAGTTACTTACCTGTTACTACAGTTATCCAGTATTGGTATCTTTCATAGATTCACACACACCCACCCTCCTACCCGTAGTTCTGTTTATATATCAGGACAATAACTTCTCACTTGTGCTGGGAAAATCTGAGGGAAACTGCCTCTGCTGGGCATGATCTAGAGGGAGCTAACAGCTGATTGGCTGCATTCAGCTTTTGGTCCTTTCTTGAAAAAGGACATAGATAGGCTATAGTTAGCATGGTTCAGGGCCATTGTAGCCTATGGCATTTCTGGAATACTGCTTGTTTATTGTACTGTGGAACTCCCATCTCAACGATGGGGAATGATTCAGGCATGTGCCAATACTGGATAACTGTAGTTACAGGTAAGTAACTTATTTTCTCCAGTATTACATCTTTCATAGATTCACATGCTTGTATCTTCCCCGTCGTCATGGTGGGAGTCTCACGGTAACAGAATGACCAAGCAGTATCATAGAGAAGAAAAACTGCATAGAAAATCCCCATAGGGGCTGTATTATTTGGTAACCAGACCATTTCTTTGTTTTGGTCCAAAAGCTAGCCAATCAGAATTGCTGCCCTGCCCTCACACTCCCCAGCAGCAGCTTCCTGCCTCAGATTTCCAACCGCCTTCGTGTGAGAAAGGAGTCTCCCTGAGCTCTGCTCAGTTTTCTTCTGTTTTCCTGTGTGAACTTTTGACCCTTTGGGAATCTGTTTACCGCCTTCTACCTTGAGGTATTGTGTGTATTCTTTTTGCTTAAGATGGCTGAAAGCTCTAAGAAGAGGCTGTTCAGGCCATGCAGATCCTGTGGGAAGGCCAGACTCTTCTCTGAGGACCCACATGAGGACTGCCTTTATTGCCTCTACCCTAAACACCTGGTGAAGTCCTGTAAGCTTTGTAGAAAATTTTCTGACAAAACTAAGCGTGACAGGGAGGCAAGATTGCTGTTGTGGCTTCAGAAGAAGAAGGCCACTCCAGGCACAGATTCTGAGGAAGAATCTTCTCACCCCACTCCCAAGAAAAGGAAGGCCTCTGTTTCTGTGGAGAAAGTGGAGCCTAAAAGGGGTAAATCTGAAGAAAAATCGACTTCATCTCTTCCTATTACTCCTCTGGGGAAGCAGTCTAGTCTTAAAGGTCCTGGATCTGCACCTTCTACCAGTTCGATGGTTTCTGCTCATAAGTCTGTGGTGAAACCTTCGATTCAGTCATCTCCAGCTTCATCTAAGGCTGCGTCGACGACCACGACGTCTACGACAACGACATCGATGAGTAAGATGTCTCTGTCAGGCCCGTCGACGACGACGACGACGACGACTTCGTCGACGACAGGTTCGATGTCTCGAATGTCGACGGGGGTCCCGTCGACGAAGGTCCCGTCGACGAAGGTCCCGTCGACGAAGGTCCCGTCGACGAAGGTCCCGTCGACGAAGGTTCCGTCGACGAAGGTTCCGTCGACGAAGGTCTCGTCGACGAAGGTCCCGTCGACGATGGTCCCGTCGACGGAGGTTCCGTCGACGATGGTCCCGTCGACGATGATCCCGTCGACGGTGGTTCCGGCGACGAAAATCTTACTTTCAACGGCTAAAGCTTACAGTTCTCCTCAATCAAAGACCATGATCTCCATACGCTCTTTTCAGTCGACAAGAGGTTCGGCTACCATCAGTAAGTCCGCGGAATTCACCTCTTGGACAAAGATTTCTCCATTGCCGCCATCATCGCTGTTGGAGCAGGATTCGGAGGGAGAGGAGTCCTCAGGTGCTGCCTACAGCCCCTCTCAGCTTCAAATAAAAAGCCAGGATACGGATGAGGAGGAAACCTTTTCCTTCAAGGACAGGCCACAATCTGACAGATATGAATCATTCCAGGAATCTGCTGCCTATGAAGATGAAGAAGAGCAGCACGAGGACTCACGGGAGGAAGAACGTCAGGAGACAGTTTCCATACCCCTCACCCTTGTGTCTGACCTTAGACTGATGCTGAACGACTACTATCGTCGCTTCCCGGAGGCGAACTCATCGCAGCCAGTTACGCTCACGCCTCCCACGCAGACACCTAAACAGGCACCTGCCCCTCAAGATCAGGGAGTTCAATCTCCGCAGGTGGTTACTATTAGGGATGACCTAACGGACTCTGATGACGATGAAGAGCCCGAAGATGGAGAGCTAGTCCATGATGCCTCGGGCAAGGAATGGGACGAGTACGTTTTGCCTTCAGCTGCATCGCCTGAACCACTCAAATCTACCTCCCCTCCTCAGGACATCGGAGGCTTCCATGATATCATGGAAAGGGCGGCCAAGAGATTCAGTCTGGATGTGGACGTACAGGAAACGGATTGTTTCTTGTACGATTTCAAGGATGATAACAAGAAGTCACTCCGCTCAATACCTATTATCCCGCATTTATGGGAGGAGGGCCTCAAGATTCTAAAAACACCAGCCTCCATAGCGGTTTCAGTTCCGCGAATTGAAAAGAAATACAGAGCTCCAGAATCTACGGCAGCCTGCCTCATTGGTCATCCCAGGCCGGAATCGGTGGTGACACAGGCGGCGCAAAGAAACTCAAAAAACCCGGTGGCTACGTCACTAGTGCCACCAGACAAGGAAGGGAGGAGAATGGATGGAGCGGGTAAGAGGTTTGCGGTCATGGCAGCCTCTACCATTAAAGCGGCAAATGCGATGGCTCTGCTCGGCCGCGACAACAGGCAGATATGGTCAGATCTGGCCCCCATCTTGTCGGCGCTTCCAGAGGATCGAAAGGAAGAAGCGGCAGCCCTTCTCAAGGAAGGAGCAAAATCAGCAGCTGAGTCTATCGACATCGCCATGGATGTTTCGTCCCTAGGCTTCAGGCAAATGGCAGGGGCGGTCTCGCTTCGCAGACAGGGCTGGCTAAAGGCGACTTCTTTTCGACCAGAAGTGCAGGCGAAGATTGTCGATATGCCCTTCGACGGTGAGAACCTGTTTGGAAAGCATATCGATGAGGCATTGCAAGGCATAAAGTCAGACACTGATACGGCTAGAGCGCTGGGATCTCTCCAGCAGGGAAGGTTTCAGTCCTTTCGGAAGAGGGGTGCAAGAGGACAATTTAACCAAAGATCCTCTTTTCAATCTAACCGATATCAGCCGTACAGTCAGCAGGGATATCGTCAGTTTAACTCCAACAACCAGTACAGATCCTCCAACTCCTCTTACCAACAACAGTCCAGAGGTAAATCCAACGCCAGGGGGAAAAATCAGCAGTCTAATAGACGTCAATGATTTCAGGCAGGCGCTCCCCACACTACAGATCCCAGACAACGACCACTATCTGTCTCAATACTACGCCAACTGGATGTCCATAACATCGGACAAATGGGTCCTGGACGTCATCAGCAGGGGCCACACACTGGAATTTGTGGAAATACCACCGGACCACCCTCCAGTGCTCAGGCCCAACCATCATCGCAAAGAAATGCAGATGGAAGTTCTCTCGCTCCTACAAAAGGGAGCCATAGAGGAAGTACCACAGCATCTCAGAGGGAGAGGCTTCTATTCACATTTCTTCCTCATCAAAAAGAAACAGGCCCAGAAATGGAGACAGGTATTGGACCTGAGGGATCTCAATCATTACATAAAAAAGATACCCTTCAGAATGTTGTCGTTGCAGGAGATCTTACTCATGTTAAAGGGCAAAGACTACTTAGCGTCCTTGGATCTCATGGATGCGTACTTCCATATTCCCATCCATCGGAAGCACAGGAGGTATTTGAGGTTTGCTGTGGAGAGTCGCCACTTCCAGTTCAAAGTCCTGCCGTTCGGACTCAAATCAGCCCCGAGGGTATTCACCAAATGCATGGCCCCGGTGGCGGCCCACTTAAGGCTACAAGGCCATTACATTTACCCATACCTGGACGACTGGCTGGTGACAGGTCCATCTTTCAGGGACGCAGCGGAAGCTCTACAGAACTGCGTCCGGTTGTTTCAGCGATTAGGCCTGAGAACAAACTTGGAGAAGTCCTCGCTGACTCCGGCCCAGGACATACAATTCTTAGGGGCATGGATATGCACCAAAGAGGGAAAAGCCTACCCTTCCAAAGATCGGATCAGAAAAATCAGAGGACTGACGACTTCTCTACAAGCAAAAAAGTCCACTTCCGTGAGGATTTACAAGTCCATGTTGGGGATGATGTCATCCTGCATCCCGTTGGTACCAAACTGTCGTCTAAGGATGAGACCTTTGCAGGAACAACTCGACGAGCAGTGGGTACAGGCCAGCGGAACCTTCGAGGATCGCATTACCATCACGACCAGTATGAAGGTGGCCATGTCATGGTGGAAGATCCTAAAAAACCTAAACCAGGGACTGAGCTTCATTCCTCGGGATCACGACTTCGTGATGACGACGGACGCTTCACTGAAAGGATGGGGCGCGCATCTTCAAGAGCTGGAGATTCAGGGCCTTTGGTCAGATTGGGAAGCTCAGCTTCACATAAACATGTTGGAGCTCAAGGCAGTATTCCTAGGCCTTCAAGCTTTCCTTCCCAGAATACGTCAGTCGTCAGTACTTATTCATACAGACAGCACCACGTCCATGTTTTACCTGCTGAAACAGGGCGGGACGAGATCCAAACAGCTGTCAGCACTGGCGCAAAGGATCTGGAAGTGGCTCATATCCAACGACATCTCGATCCAAGTCCAGCATATACAGGGAGTCCTCAACACTCGGGCGGACGCCCTGAGCCGCACTCCCAATGCGACACACGAGTGGGAACTTCACGACACTCAGATTTGCATTCTGTTCCAAAGGTGGGGCACTCCCACATTAGATTTGTTCGCGACTCAAAGCAATTCAAAGTGCACTCACTTTGCGTCAAGGTACCGTCAACAGGGATCCATGGGAAATGCATTCCTCATGGACTGGACAGGAAGGTTTGCATACGCGTTCCCTCCGTTCCCGTTGATTCCGCGCATACTGCGCAAGATGAGACTGGAACCGTGCCGGATCATAATGATTGCTCCAGCCTGGCCAAGGCAGGCGTGGTTTTCAGACCTCCTTCAATTGTCGAGGGGCGACAAGATCCAGCTCCCGACATTTCAAGACCTCATCTCCATGGAGAAAGGCCAGATTCTGCATCCGGATCTACGCTCTCTAAAGTTGTCCGCATGGAACCTCACGAGCGTGAATTTCAGGATCTAAATCTTTCGCAAGAGTGCAGGCATATCCTCTCACAAGCGAGAGCTGTATCCACGAACAAAACATATACAGCAAAATGGACCCGGTTCTGCCACTGGTGCAACAGACAAAGCTTGCATCCCTTTGAGGTTCAGCCTGAAGGTATCCTGCCTTACCTGCTCTTACTATCAAAGTCAGGCCTTTCGCATGCTTCAGTCAAGGTGCACTTAGCAGCAATATCACGATTCAGGCGAAAGCCAAACGAACCATCTCTCTGGTCATCCAGAGTAATAAAGGAATTTATCAAGGGACTCTTTAGAGTCTTTCCACCCATCCAATGACCACCTGTACCGTGGCATCTGAATACAGTGCTATCACAGCTTATGAGGCCACCATTTGAGCCCATACATAAGACAGACTTGCAGTTCCTGTCCTGGAAAACAGCCCTCCTTCTTGCCTTAACATCTGCAAGGAGGGTTAGCGAAATCCAGGCCTTTTCGGTGGAGGAACCCTTCTTACAATTCCATCAGGACAGGGTTATATTGAGAACTAATCCTACCTTTATTCCCAAGGTGGCGACGTCTTTTCACCTGAACGAACCCATTATTCTACCTACTTTCTTTAGCAAGCCCTCATCGGATGCAGAAAGAGCCTTACACTCTCTAGACATTTCAAGATGCCTAAAGTTCTACATTGAAAGGACAAAGCCGTTCCGTAAGTCCAAGCAATTGTTCATCGCATTTGAAGGGCAGAGAAAAGGTCTTCCATTGTCGAGACTGAGTATTGCCAGATGGATATCCTCAGCTATCCTAAAATGTCATGACAAAGCGGGGAAGCCGCTACATTCTAAAGTGCAGGCGCATTCAACGAGGAAGATGGCAACCTCGATGGCCTTGTTCGCAGGAGTGGCACTGCCAGATATCTGCAGGGCAGCAACGTGGAAGAGTGTCCACTCATTTACAAAACACTACTGTCTGGACACTGCGTGGCAGGAGGACACGGCAGTGGGTCAGGCTGTTCTGAAGCGTCTATTCCAGTAAGGTATGGCCTAATGGCATATTGTTTTTTGATATACAGTACTTTGATGTGTAATTACATGCATTTATCGTATTGCTGATGTTTTTCATAGCTATTATTATGTCATTGCTTTGCGGCAGAGCTTCCTTCTAGGTTCTGTCCTGGAAACGCTACGGATATGGTGAGCACTGCTTACTACTCTGATACAAGCATGTGAATCTATGAAAGATGTAATACTGGAGAAGGAATTAGTTACTTACCTGTACACTATAGTTCTCCAGTATTATCTTTCATAGATTCACATGCGCCCGCCCGCCTCCCCGTTTCTCAGGCAGATCTTGTTCTCGGAATTTATCCTTGTCTCTCACTCGGGGACGGAAATCTGAGGCAGGAAGCTGCTGCTGGGGAGTGTGAGGGCAGGGCAGCAATTCTGATTGGCTAGCTTTTGGACCAAAACAAAGAAATGGTCTGGTTACCAAATAATACAGCCCCTATGGGGATTTTCTATGCAGTTTTTCTTCTCTATGATACTGCTTGGTCATTCTGTTACCGTGAGACTCCCACCATGACGACGGGGAAGATACAAGCATGTGAATCTATGAAAGATAATACTGGAGAACTATAGTGTACAGGTAAGTAACTAATTCCTTCTTCTTTCTGCCTGAAATAGTGCACACGGGAACAGGATCTCCAGAGGATTGTCATGGAGTTTCATCATGTGGCCTGTGGTGCATTCGTTTAAGAAGGATGTCTCTTTCTGCATGAAAAGGCACTTTACTTAGTGGTCAGTAACCCCTTTCTCTGCATTGCTTGCAGCACCCCAATCTTAATGTTGGACCAACTTGATCTGTTTTCGAAGTATTCAAAGTGAATTTTTAGGTCAATATTCAACAAAATCTCTTCCAAAAGGACTCCAAAGCTTGTTCACTGGCATCTCCACATCCTCCAGTGTGGAAACTCCTTGTACCAGTTCCTCCATGTCATCTTTTATCTCCTTCAGATCCCTGGCGACCTCTTCCCATAGTGTTGCAAAGTTAGTCCGAAGTTTGCTAGACAGATCTTCCATACAAAAGTGAGTGAATGGTGTTTTGGAGGTTCCATACACAGGTTTCTTATGAGAGATATCACAGCTGTCCCTTTATTCCATTCTGAGATTGTTCTGAGGTTGTTTCTCTGGTCATGTTTTGTGGTAGCGAACTTGGTAAGCATGTCTTTCAGAATGTTGTCCCTCCTGCTTTAGTGCTCCACTATATCAGAAAGGGACAGTCATAGACAGTTTCTGTGCAGCTAGATATGTGGAATAGTAGAGGGTTTTGATCCCTGTATGGGCCTATGAGGGGCGGGGGGGGGTTCTATTTCCACGGTTCTAATACAGTCAAATGGACCAGAGGAGTCAATGTATGATCAAAGTCTTTGTACAACACACACCAAGCACAGGGGTTTGAGGCTATCTACAATTGCACCTATCCACTAGTGTCACTCGAGTATCTGAGAATTTTTAGGTGCTGAAGACAGGAGATCCAGACCCCTAGGTCTCCCTGAGACTAAAAAGTCTCAAATAACACAGTCTAACACAATGTCCAGCACTCTACAAATGTATTGGAATGATCTATTACTTTGACGCACAGTAGCCAGTGAGACAATAGTTATGAAAAAATATATATCATGTAATTATAACATTTCAAACAATTCATCCAAGTAAGTTAGGAGTCTTCAATAGTTGGGTGATCAGTTCTTTTATTCTGTTCAAAAGGGTTATCTTCATAAAAAGCAACGTTGTAGCCTACGCGTTTCGTCCCAACGGACTTCTTCAGGGCAGGTTAATCACTGTTTTTTGTCTTGTCTGATGCTTCGTCTAATAAGTTTATCTGAAAATTTCTTTCTCAGCGTGGTTGTACATGCATTAGAGCAAAATGTCTTATAGACAGTAGGTATGATTTCTTAGTTGGGGGTCCCGTTAATCAAAGAGATATTTTCATGCTTTCTTTGATGAAGAGTTTTTGCAGAACCGGAGCGTTGTGGGTCCAACTTATTGTTATGAACTGGAAAGTCGAAGCATCATGGCATCATAACCGCATTCGTTTACCATGATCAAAGTCTTTCCCTCAGTGTGTGTGAGCCACTAAGGTCCGAAGGTAGGGAGCCCCACCGCACCCTGACCCAGGCATAGGTGTCTGCAGGATGGAGTGCAACAAACCATATGTGTGGAGGAGCTCAATCGTAGCTTGGGAGGAGAGCAGTTTCCAGCTAGTCATTCTGCTTTAAGGATTTCCAGGCAGAGGTCAGCAATGCCTCCAGGCCAGATGCATCGCTCCATGAGACTGTCCCCAATACAGTAAGGGTTAAGGGGATAAGACCATCTAAGCCCAAGCAAATGTAAAACTACCAACCCCTGGAGGAAGGCATTTTTCACTTGAAGGGGTGAGAGAAGTAGTTTCTTTGCATCTGGAAGAGTGGATTGTGGATGCTAAATATTGTATCTTTTAGATACTGTATACGTTTTTAGGCCATTTCACTGCCAAATCCTTCAAAACCTTCATCAAAGCACCAATTAATCTGAGGAAAGAAATGTCTGTCTTACTTTCAAAAAGGGCAAAGTACAAATGCTAACCTACCTGGGAGTTACGAAACACTGTAAATGGAAAAATGTTTCCTTCGGGGGAAAGAGTATCATCTATAGGGGACAAGTAGCAGCTTCTTGTGAGAAACACCAATCCAACAAGTAGGCCAATCTCATTGCTCCTAGGTTCTTTGGCATCTTGTATTTACATTGCCTTGAATACACAGCTACAATGTAATGGTGTCAAAAAACAAATGATCAAGAACACCAAACGATACTGACCATTGCTTTGAAGCAATCTCTAACATAGTGGGGCAACAGTTAGAACCTTCCGCATCTCGACAAATTGGGTTGATTACCTAAATCACCTACAAATTCAGTGGATGGCAAAAAAGAGTATGATAAACGTAAATCACCTACAAATTCAGTGGATGGCAAAAAAGAGAATGTATCACATAAAGTACCTTTTAAAAAAAAAATTGTTAAAGATTTTATTTTATTACGTTTTTACATACAGTACAGTGCAACTTCTTTACCTTCAACATTTTGTGAAAATCATAGCCATCCTTCCACATGCGCCACAAAACAGTTTAAAATCCGTACACAGAATGTAATAAGGACAAAGATATCACTATAGTAAACAGTCCAAACCTCTTCTCCCTAATTATCTGACCCGCCTCCCATGGGTAAGAAAAGTGTGTCATCAGTCACCAGACTCCAATGAGTGGTCCTCATGTCCCTCCCCTGCTTCTTCAAATCCTATAAGGAGTAAGGGCCCAAGTTTGTAAATCCTCTGCTGCCTTATCATCTGTCCTACACTGACGAAGACATATCTCTTCTGCTGCACCCTATTCTTTAACATCCTCTGTCCAACTCTGTTCTCTAGGACCAAAGGGACCCAGCCACGAAATGGCTACCCGCCTTTTAGTCAATAGGAGGGCCAATTGCATACATTTCCATTCCATTCAATTTTCCTATCTTTTCATTTCTTAATGCTTCCCAAAAGACATTTGATTGGGTCCATGGTCAACGTCAAACTCACAATATTACCCAGTCTGTGGACAACTAGGTCCCTGAAATAGCACATTGGTGGCAGTGCCAGGCCAAACAAAGGAAGGTAGCAGGGGCGCCCTGGCACTGGGGATTCTCCTTTGTCTTAAATGTAAATGTAAATGTAAATGTACATGTATTTATATAGCGCAAATCACTGACCGAGGTCGGTATCTAAGCGCTTGCTTAGGGAACCCGTCCTGGTATTCCCCTGTGAGATAAACCCGGCAGGGTATCCACAAGGTGAAAGCCAGGCATCCCGCCGCGAGGGACCGTTGTGGAGATTAAGCAAGCTATTGCCCAGAGTGTGAACCCGTGAGTCGTGAAGGCACCGGTGCGAGATTTATCGAGTCCGTGGAATTTTTTAGCCCAAGACCCGCCGAGGCGGGGAATTGGACCCTGGTCCAGGGCCGATCTCAGCTTCCGGGTCTGCCGCCTCTAACCCCTGAGCCACACTTCTCCACACTTAGTAGGGTCTATGCTGTGCATCAGGACTAGGGTGAGATATGTACGGTGTATTTAGTTGAAATGTACCATTTTAAACCTTGCATTACAGGACCCTTGTTCAACCATCGCACAAACACCCTACTACTGTGCTTCCTCCAGCAGGGCACCAAGTTCCTCCTCCCAGGCCAGTTTACCCCAAAACATGGTCCTTGGCTTGTCAGCAATAATTGGCCTGTACAGGTTGGTTATCAAGTGTCTACGCCCACTTAACTCTAGCAGTGCCCTAAACATGTCTGAGGAGAGAGGGACTGCTGAAATTGTTGGCCAAATGTCTCCTACTATATCCACGTTACTTGCATATAGTAAGAACTGACCCTGACCAACATCAAAGGCTTTCTGAGCTACTACAAATGTAGTGAATGTGGCAGCTGGCAGAATGCTGAAAAGTTCCCAGAAGTTGAACTCGCATGCGACTTTCACCCCTCTCTCTCACAGCAAGGCGTTTAGCCTGATTACGTATGGCACTGTGGAATTACCTCTCCCACCACAATGGAGCAGTTGCGGCAGTCCCAATTCCCTGGTGTCGTGTAGAAGGAAATCCATCTCCCAGTTTCCTTATCCAACAACCAGTTTGCAATATGTTGCAACTGGGATGCCAAATAGTACAGCTCCAGGTCGGGTAATGCCAGCCTACCCTCCTCCACGGGTAGATGAAGAGATTCACAGGACACCCCGCTCCAACCCCTCCCCCCCTTGCCCCAACTAAGGCAAATCTCATCAGTAAAGAGTGTAACCACTGCTCGTGGCAGAGTGTCGATTGAGTGTTGGAGAGTGTACAGGCTGTGTGACAAGAAAGCCATCTTTACCACTGCAACTCGTCCTATCAGGTACAGCGGAGTGTGTTTCAAAACTGCACTGATTTAGCTAGATGCTCTGCCATGTCAGTATCATATGTTTATAGTTTCTGGGCTGAGTGTGCCACCAGTACCCCTAAATAACGAAAGTGGTCAGTCTCCCAACACAACGGCAAAACTGTGAGTGTATTAGGGTTCAGTGTTGCTATCCCACCCAAAGGAAACTTAAGAGACTTGTTTAGGTTGTTCCATAGCCCTGAAATGCCCCCGCAATCTTCCCGTTGTTCCAGTAACAATGGCAGATACTCCCTTTGGAGAGGTCAGGTAGTAGAGGGGGTCTTCAGCATAGAGGGAAATTAAATGGTTTTCCCCTCCCACCTGTACTCCTCATCCTGCCATATTCTGTCTGAGCGTTAGAGCTAAAGGCTCCAGTGCTATCACAAACAGTAGGAGCGAAAATGGGCATCCATGCTGTGTGCCTCTCCAGATTAGCAGGGATGCTGAGCATGATCTGTCTAGCCTGGCTCTGGCCATCGTGTAGAGCAACTTCACCCAATCACGAAAACCTCGCCCGAAGCCCATCGAGTCAAGGACTGCAAGTAGATAACGCCAATTCACTGTATCAAATGCCTTAGCAATATCTATGGAGACCAAGGCTAACTCTCCCTCTCTATCCTCCACCTCACGCATTACATGCAACAAATGTCTAATGTTCTTAGTAGTGTTCCGGACAGGTATAAAACCGCATTGGTCCGAGTGGACCAGCTGGGGGATCACCGGGCCCAATCGTGATGCAAGAACTTTAAAAGAATCTTCTTGTCAGTGTTGATCATGGTGATAAGGCTGGGTCCGATGCCTTGGCATAGGGCTTCCATAGACTTGCAATACCTTCAAACATGGATGGTGGAAGCACTTTTTTTTCCAGAACCACCAAGTAGACCTCGAGGAGGCGGGGTGCCACAGCTATGTTAAAGGTTTGATAGAATTAGGCTGTGAAGCTGTTACTCCCAGGCATTTTGCCCATTGGGAGGGACCTCAGAGCCCTTAATATCTCCTAAAAAATCAGGAGAGCATCCAGCTCCTGAACCTACTCAGTTCCCATCTGTGGGATCCATATCCCAAACACTTTCCAGATCCCCAGTACCTGCATAAACCCTTTCTAGATGATCCAGAAATACCTCAAGTATGTCTCTCTGGGTTTACGCCTCCTCTCCTCGGTGATTAGTAAGGTGAAACACAGGGGAATGGGGGCATTCACAACAAAGGATCCGTCCAAAAGGCGCCAGAACGGTCTCCCTCTCTATGAAGCAGTTGCTGATAAAATCTCCAGGTGTAACTTTCAAGCCTATCCATAGTCTTTCTCACCTGCTTTAGTAACTCCACTTTAGTCTCGTGTGTACAGGACTCCCCTTGCATTTGCATCTGCAGGGCTGCCAAGGCCCTTTCCCTTTGTAGAAGTTTTGCTTGTAGTGAATGTCTCACTCCACAGGAAAGGTTCACACATCTCAGAATTACCTTCAGTTCCTCCCATTCCGTTGCCTTGCTCTGGGTGGTCGTCCAATTCATATCAAGGTATTCAGTCAGAGATTACGCCACGGCTTTCCAGCCAACCTGGTCATGAAGGATCTCAGTAGGAAAGTGCCATGAATTGGGGAACCTAGGCTATCCCTCTATTGAAATAGACATGCCAGTGGTGCATGGTCAGATAAGTGTCATGTCAGGTGCGACACATCCTGTACCCTTGGGGCTGTCTGCTGTGTTACAAATAAACAATCCAATCTACTGGAAGTGATATGTATGGCTGAGTGGCAGGTATATTCCTCGTGACACAGGTGAGTGTCCCTCCAAATGTCACACAATTCCAGTTGGGACATGACCTCCAGCAGCCCATCTGGACTCTTAGGCTTAGTACCCTGTTGGGGAGGGTGGTGGTCCCTGTCCCCATTCACCACTCTTAGTTAAAGACACCCACCCATAATGTGTCTACCCCCATTGTTGTTGTCATCACGTCTCTCACTGTAGCATAAAAAGAGGCATAGTCTGTGTTTGAAGCATAGGAATTAACAATCACTATTGTCCCCATCTAGTGTACCCTGGACTAGCATGTAGCGTCTTTGAACGTCTTCCTCCATATAAGTCAGCGCAAAAGGGACTCCGGGGCTATGCATATTAACACCCCCGTAGAAAACGAAGAATAGGTCGCATAATATGTCTGTTCCCTCCACTTTTCTGTGCGTTTCTTTGGCTTCTGTCTATGTCAGGTGGGTCTCCTGGAGACATTGTACGCCAACCCCATGGCACTTAAGAAGGGATAAGACTCGATATCATTTGGTGGATGTGCCGAGCCCCCTGACATTCCAGGAAAATAGTTTGTAATTACTTTTGGCAGTCATTGTGCAACAAAAATCTGGTGTGGCCTTTCTCGTGTGTGTTACTTGTTTTTTAAGAAGGCTAACACCTGTTTGTAGATTGGTCAGGTTCATTTCTGCTGCCCTCACATTATCGGCCATTTTCTGAAGGTCTGCTCTCAGGAGGTTCACCTTAACCATGAGCCCCATAATCTGTCCCTCTAGCGCCACTCTGGAACTCTGAATTGAATACAGGATGGTCGCTAGAGTGGGCTCGTCTAGGCATTCAGGTGAATGGTCATTCAGGTCCGGATTTTGTCTGGTGCTTCAATAAACTGCCTGGCGCGGAGTAGCATATTGCATCATTGTATTGCCCTTTGCCTATTTGTACTGCTTTTCACGTCCGGGCCCTGTACCACAGCCACCCATCCAGGTAGAACATGACCTCAGGCCGAGAGGAGTCTATATTAGCAGCTGTGGGCTCACCCTCAGCTCCAAGTGGGGTTCAAGTTCTAGATTCCATATCGCAAGTCTTGGTAGGTACACTAGGCCGTGTTCACCACAAGAGGCAAGTCCTTTGACCAAGTAAGGACCCACTGTGCCCCAATCAGTGCGCAGTCCAGCAAAGGAAGCTTCTGAATGTGACCCTCCGCAGGTAAAGTCCCGTGCCCAGGGCGATCCTGAATCCAAAGCCTACTACAGTCCTGGGGCCCCTGGACAAGGCACTACTTGTTTCTCACCCCCTATTTTTCAGAACTCAGTGCAGGACGTGGGGCCAACAACTAGAGAGAGTGTCAGGCACCCCCACTGCAGCATGCAGCTGCTCTGCTCCAGACAACGAAGGACACAAGGCAATCCGGTAGGCTCCCCATGGTCATTCATGAACTCTAGCTTGTAGGTTGAGCAGGCATTGATCTACTCGGGTCCCAGTGTTATTCGTGGATCTGTATGCCCCTGCGCTTTGGCCTCTTTCACCAGACTGTAGCAGCAGCTTCTCCTGGACCCGCTGTTATCCTAGGGGTGCGCCACACTTGCAATCGTCAGTCTGTGCCCAGAGGTCTGACCCTCAGCCAAGATTCACCCATCACTTCCAGAAGGGAGGCCAGCCCAGCTGGAGCCGCAGCTCATGCACTCAAGATCCTCCTAGGGCCCCCCTCAGAGTTCAGGGAGGCCACCCAGACTTGTTATGCCGGCTCCAGTAAATAATTTTGGTTGAGCAACCCTTCTCGTTCAGATTGCAGCAGCAGTTCTGCTGCTCTCCGGCCCCCTGTTCCTCTTCGTCTTCAGTGGCGCAGCCCCAGGGCTGCCATCTTGCGAGCCTCTTATATCAACCAGGTAACCAACTTAGGGGCATATTATCAACAAAGTGTCGAAGAGAGGCGTTAGCCGTCTTGGCATAACGCCTCTCTTTGCCACTTTGGAAACTCTAGACTGCACTATATTACCAAGGATATGGTGCAGCCTAGCGTTATTCCCCGCAATGGTGATAAGTTTTACAATTGCCAGGGCAGGCACCCTTGCACCAGAGTGCAAGGGTGTCTGCGAGCAGGGAAGGTTTGTTTATGTACAGGAAGGAGTTCTTTCCCGCACATAAACAAACCTTAAATGTAATTTTGTAACTTACATGTGTGCTGCTTCATGCAGGACACATGTAAGTTACAAATTGGCATTTATAAAAAGAGGTTTATTTATGTACAGGAAGGGACACCTTCCTGTACATAAAGAAACCCTGGCATTTTGTTTTTTCCATGTGTGCTGCATAAGGCAGCATACATGGAAAAAGCAAAAATCACCTTAAGACCAGGATTTTTCTGGTCTTAAGTTCGACGCTGCCACCTATTATTTCCAAGCTTTATAGTAGGTGTCAGCTTTGAAGTGAATGGGTAATGAGGTGGAACGCCCACTGCACGCCCCCTTTCACAATAGGTTTATTGTGAAAGGGGCCCTATTACCAAGGCAGCGTTGAGCCAATTAATGTGCCTTTAAGCCACGTTAATTGCCTTAACAATGACTTGATAATAGGGCTATGCAAATATCGCAGCGTTATCGGCAGAAAAGTGCAGATAACGCGGCCCTTTAATGTTCTTTTTTGTTTGTTTTTTTGTTATGTTTCAGCACGTACAGAGGGTCCCTGAAGGGCGCCGAGTGCTTCAAGTTGAGCGGGAGCTCGCCCTGGTTCGATCGGGACCCCCGATGTTATCCGGTTCCCGGGAGAGGGAAAGGCCCCACTCTGTCCACAGGACCCTCCCGACTCCTTCGTGCTCTCCCGAAGTGTCTCTCTGGTGGTTTCAGGACCCACAGCACGCGCCGTCACTGAGGAGCGCCCAGGCAGTGCGGTCACCCGTCTCAGCCGTCGCTGTTCAGGTATTCTCCGGAAAAAGGCAGCTCCGGGCAGGAATCGCTAGTCCCCACTTTCAGTAGGGTCTCACAAGGCATTACTTGTGTAGTAAGTCGCTGCCAGTGTCAGGATGTTGCAGGATCATGGAAATGGGGAGCCGTAGCTCTTTCGCATTTCTAGCTATTGGCCATGTTGCCAGGCCACACCCCATCTCATTAACCAGCTTCAGCTGAGAGCAGTACATTTTCCCCTGGTCCCTGTAGAAAAGTACAACAATCATGAGTGAGACAGACAACACCACCGTCATGCATTACATCAAGAAGTAGGGAGGCACCAGGTAAAGACCGCTATCCACGGAAGCAATTGCAATTTGGCATTGAGCTCTGGCCAGAGACTGGTCACTAAGAACGATCCAGAGACAGACTTTCTAAGTCGCCATTACGAGAACTGTGAGTGGGTCCTGGACACCAACTTTTTTGACAACTTCTTTGTAGAGTGGGGAACACATTCTTCAGGCATCTTTTCTTGGACACAAAACAAAAAGTGCTGATACATCTATGCCCTTTGATGACTTAGTCTGAATATTTTCTATACGCCTATCTTTTAATAACATTGTTTTTTTTTATGTGTTTTTATTGTTTTTAAATTTTGCATTATATCTTTACACTTCTGGCAATACTATTCCAAACATTCATGAGTTTGACATTTGTATTAGTGTTACAAAAAAATACACATTTAGTTTAGATATCTATACATCATGAGCATGACTTTTGTTCCTCCTTAGTGCAGATATTTCAGTCTAGGAAATACAGAGTTACATTTTTTGCAACATAACATTGATATAACCAACTATAACTTCACATTGGCTCCTGAGTTTGAAATTATATTTCGTTAAACATTATACCACGATGCACTTCCCATATACTGTAACTGCAAACTCTGTCTGCTCGCTTGCACGCAGCGCTTGGGCTTGTTTTAATCTCATTATTCTTTGTCTTGCCATATGTCCACCATGTCATGATTACAGTTCATTCACAGCGCTGTCTTCAACAATAGTCAGTGAGGGGTTTTTGCATCTGACTCCGTATGCTCGCTTCTGGGCAGGCTAGCAAAGCGGGTCCCGCGACCTAGCCATGCCTACCGGGTTTGGCTCACAATACGGTCAGGTGAAGGGGCAGGCTCAACATTCTGGCTCTGCCATATTGCAAGAAAGTCCGTTAGGATCCCATCCCAGCACCCCGCAAGTGGCTGCTTCCTAATAGCTATTGCATCCTCCTGATGCAGCGCTATACTTTCGGCTTGTGCCCAACAGAGCAGTGACTGGAACCAGGCCCTCTCAGCAGGGGGGTCAGGTGACTTCCAGTGTTTCGTGATCAGTCTTTTAGCCACTATGAGACCCAGATCTATATAATGGGATGTTATTTTATATTTTTTTGACCTATGATACAGTCCCAATACACATACCTCCCAGGTCCAATACAGCTCACGGTTTGTGCATTGCGTCAGGGTTGCAGTGACCACACCCCAGTACCGCTGCAGTACCGGGCAGGACCAGACCACATGGAGCAAATCAACACTCACTGCACCACATCTCGGACAGCTGGCATCAGTACGATTAAAGTATTTGTTCATTTTGGCTGGGGTAAGGTAGGCTAAGTGTACTATGTAGTACTGGATGAGTTGAAATCTTGTGTTAAGGGGTATTCGGGTGGGACCCTCAAGGATGGCCAACCACTCACGCTCAGTGCAAGGACGCTGCAGATCTTCCTCCCAGTGAGCACACAATGAGTTCAGTTGTGGCACTGCGAACCATTTGACAAGGTGTCAGCCAGCGCCCAGCTCGTGCAAGTGTTGTACAACTAGGTGTACCAGCGGCTCCAGTGCTATGTTGCCCCATGTGTGCTGTAGCATGCGTACCACTGCTTAATAAAGTAAAAACTGGCCCTGCGGCAAACTCGAGTTCTTTGCTAGCATCTCGAAGGGCAATAGTTGACCTTCACCGAATAAATCCCCAATTGCCCGAACTCCAGCCTCCTTCCACTGGGCCAGCTCTGTTCCTTTAACAGCACGAGGCCTCCTGGGCGTGCCTGCTATTGGAAGGAATCTTCTAATAACATTGATACCCTCGGGAATAGTGAAATAAAAAAGTTTCAAGGAATGATGATCTTACTTGAAAAAGACTGCTTGAGACAATGGTGGTATCCAAATATCTACAAATGTCCATCAGATCATGCATCAAACCTTGCATAAGACTGCAGCTCAAATCTAATCTGTTAACCAGATTTTAGGGCCAGGTTCAACACTGAAACTTAACGCCATTGAATTTGGCATCATGGCATTATGGACATCTAAATGTTCCCCTCATGCATGCGGATTTTAAGAAGTCATACATCTTCCACAAGAACTTCTTATTCAATGAAGTGGAAGCAATTGTGTTTGTGGTGCCCAATCAATAGACACAACCATACTGCTTTTCAAGACAGATGTTGAAATGCCGTATCACATATATTAGCTTTATCACAACTGCAGTTACTCTAGTCTTGGAACTTTCAATCAATCAATCAATCAATCAATCAAAGCATTTATATAGCGCACTACTCTTCCAGAGGGTCTCAAGGCGCTAGGGGAGGGGGATCTGCTACTGCTCGAACAGCCAGGTCTTGAGCTGCTTCCTGAAGGCGAGGTGGTCCTGGGTCAGGCGGAGGTGGGTCGGGAGGGAGTTCCATGTCTTGGCGGCGAGGTAGGAGAAGGACCGTCCCCCTGTGGTGGCTCTTCGGATTCGGGGGACGGCGGCGAGGGCGTGGCCGGTCGATCGAAGCTGGCGTTTGGGAGCGTAGAAGTTGAGGCGGCCGTTGAGGTATCCTGGTCCTTGGTTGTTCAGGGCTTTGTGAGCGTGGGTGAGGAGACGGAAGGTGATTCTCTTGTTGACCGGGAGCCAGTGCAGGTGCTTGAATCATTCCCAGTGGTCGAGATGGGGATCTACGGTATATCAAAATAGCAATGCAAAGCTAATACAGAGCAGAAACTTGACCTAGGCTCATTTCAGTTTTGTAACTTATCTCTATTGTTTTGTAAAATAGGTCAAAAGTCAATCCTAAACCAATCACTACCTCTCACCATCTAGAATAATCAGATTTTCTCCCGCATGTTGTGCTAGGGCGTCTCCTCTGAGCTCTGCTCTTCATTCAACATCATCTACTGTAGTGCCATCTTTGTCATTACAAATGTGCCTGTTTCTGGCATAGTAATCAGCAAACAAAGAGTGTTGTACAGAGTTCCCCAATGGGAGCCAGTGATTTAGCTCAGCTTGTCTTCTCTCTCACTAGTATGGCATAGTAATGTCAGATAAGAATTAAAAGAGTCATTTTAGAGCCTGTGCCACTTGCTCTAAGAAAATACTTCATACAGATGACATTCACAGTGACTGCATTTATTGCCTGTATCCCAACCATAAAGCAAAGGAATGCAAGAAATGTTGTACCTTTCCTAACAACACTTTGAGGGATCGTGAGGGTGCCTTCTTATATAGCTTCAAAGACATAAGACCAGGAAGGAAGTGATTTTGAGTGAGGACAGTGATGAGACGTCCTCTTCATCTTCTAGGAGGTCACAAATGAGGGGGAGATCACCTTATGCTCATTCTCCTAGCGAGCATCCACAGAAAGTCCTCAAAATGATCTCTGATAGGTCTCATGGACGCAGTCCCACAACATCTCTTCACAAATCTGAAAAGAAGAAAAAGGGACATCGAGGTTCAGACAATCAAAAAAGGCTAGCTCTGCGCCTTCTACAACACCCCCTTAAGACAGGCTCTCTGTCAAGAAACCTTCCTCTGTACCTCCCGAAGAGAAACCGTCAACGAAAAGTCCATTGTCGACTATACCATGGATAAAGAAGCCCTCATCTCGGCTTGCCTGGCTCTAAGATGGCCACAGCCTGAGCGAGCTACGACAGCCGCCCGTAATATCCTACATGATTTAGCGCCATCAAGGCTGTAGATGGCTTAATCCTAACTGGTAGTAGCTGATATATTGCTGGTGCAGCATCAACTGCAGTTTGGGATCGCTGCGTGCCACACAACTGGAGATTAGCTGTGTCCATCGGGCCCGTTCGTATCGGGCTGCTGCTGCCTGGGGTGATCCATAGTGCAGGGTCGTGCCCACGTGGAATTTGGTCTCCCCATTACCTGCCTGCAGTCGACATTGCACCCACTCCATCTGGCAGCCCATCTGGACTCCTGTGCTCTGGCGCTGCACTCGGCGGACAGGACGGTTGTGAGTGGAGCTGGCCCTATGCATTCCGGAATCAGCACGGCATACAGCAGGGACTTGAGGTGCAGGCACCTGCACGGCCTGTTGTGTTGCTCCGCCCCAGTAGCTAGGACTCCGTCGGGCATACATTGGAGTTCCTTTCTGCCCTGCCCTGTGACTGCCTGCGTCAACAAAGCTGCGGCGTGCGAGGTGAGGACGGCATGGGCTCCCTGCTCTGCAGGGGTGGGGTGCACCTGCTCCTGAAGAACGTGGCAGGCCCGTAGATACTGCGGAGACAAGTTAAACGGTGGCCAACGGGAACGCCCTCTCCATTCTATCGGAGCACGATTGCAACTCCTGGCTGGGTTGTAGATCATCATGACGTTGCTCCTTGGCACTGAGGCATCAGGTCCTGTGCAAACGAGGATTCTTTGCTCATTACGTTGTTTTGTGTGGGTACTGACGGGGAAACACTTTGCTCCTTTCATTGAACCCTGTGGGAAAATAGCTGACATTGGCTCTGTCCCTCTGTGGCCCCACTCGGACGCCTTTCTGACACGTTGCTTCACATAGGGTTGCTGGTGCCTCGGTGTTCAGCAGAGCCTGTGATCTCAAGGTGCCTTTTGTATCCACCGCTGACAGCTCCTGGTCACCGAAGTCATGGGGAAAACAGATAAGACCCAGACAAAGCTCCACTTTGACCAACGCAAATCTGCCAGGCACAGAGAGGATGACCCCAATACCAGTGTAGCTGTCGCTCGGTTAACCCCTCCGACCCTGATAAAGACATTAGACAAATCCTGGGGGCAATGCAGTGCAGTCTTACCTCAATAGACTCTAAAATGGACTACCTCTCGTACTAGTGTGGCTGGTCGCTCGGTTAACCCCTCCGGCCCTGATGAAGACATTAGACAAATCCTGGGGGCAATGCAGTGCAGTCTTACCTCAATAGACTCTAAAATTGACTACCTCTCGTACCATTTGGGCAGGATGTCCAAAAGGGTGGACAACCATGCGGAGCGCATCGACCTAGCTGAGCGCAGAATCTCAAACGCCGAGGACTTTCAGACAGAGATGGGGGCAGCTCAAAAACAGATTGAGGAACTCATGTTGGCGATGAGAGATAAGGCTGAAGACCTGGAGGCGCGCTCCAGGCGCAATAATGTGAACCTCTTAGGTCTTGCTGAGACAACCTCCACTGGCCCCATGGAATCATTCATAGAGAAGCTTCTGGTACAGCCCCTGGGCAGAGACACATTCTCTGATGTCTTCATCGCCGAGCGCCCCCTTCCGGACGCCCCTCCACTCCCAGTGATAATTCGTCTACTTAAGTTAGCGGGCTAGGGATACTGCATTGAAGCATGCAAGAGAATTGAAAACCCTCCTGTACGAAGGCTCAGAGATGTCTTTTTCCAGACTTCACACCACTGGTCCAGAAGGCTCGTAAGAGGTTTGACCCTGTTTAGCGTAAGCTGAGCGAATTTCACATTGACTATGTAATGTTATACCCGGCCCGTTTGAAGGTTAACTTTGATGGCAAAGCCACATTTTACGCGAACCCAAATGTACTGCAGAAGGATCTCAAAAAGTACAGGGCTGAGTGGGCAAATAGGTCTCCCCACTCTCAGGCGGAAGATGGTGTTTTGATGGAAGGCACGGAGTCTGGCGGTGAGTGGCAGCCGGTATCTCCGCCCCCCTCCCTGTCATGAATTTTTAGATCTTGCCTGCGGTGCAGCGCATGCGCATGCGCTGCTCGCTTGTGAGATCTATTGTCATTGCTTTTCTGTCGGGCTTCTTTGGAAGTGGGGTTGTTGCACGCTCTGACTCCCTTGGGCCCCGCCCACCCATTGTTTGTTGGTCGTCATGCATGCGCAGTGACAGGGAATCACCCTCCGGACGCGATTATAGTTTGTCATCAGTCACTCGTCCGTGGAGACACCGGCACGGCACTGTAAGATGGAGAATACACCGAGGCAATGTCCGGCGCTCAGAGAAGCAGCGGAGGCAGCAGCGTCCACCCTTCCTTAAGTATCTCGCATCTTCGCATCCACACACACCAAGTTGCGACTCAGTTCATGACAACTCTTCCCCTTCTCTGCAATAGCACACATGACTACACAGTTTCAGCTCATGAATATTATGGCCGCCTAATTGATTATTTATGACACTACGTGTTAGCGGGAGGGATGTCATAGCTGCTGCAGAAGACAGATGAATATTTACTAATTAAGAAACAATTGGAGGGGTTGTGGCTTAACAAGCTATCATGGCGGAAGTGTGCTGAGTGAGCTCTGTCAAGTTTTAACTAAATCCTGCATCATCCTGCTTCTCCAGTCAGTTTCTGTGCCCCAAAGCTACCCTGCAGACTTCGTGAACTGGTGTCACCCACCTGGGCTGAATTCAGCTCTGTGGCGTGGTCTGAGGCAGCTGTGTGGCGTTGCTGAAAGAACGGGGCCTGCTGGCGGCGCAGCCTCTTGGATCTGTGCAAGGCTGGGACGTCGAGTCGGGCATTGCCTGGGCCCTCCGGCAAAGGACGCCGCTGCTGCAGCTGAGCTGGTGCGCTGCGTGAACTGGGAGGATCAATTCCCGGTGAGTGCCCCCTGGATGGACGTCTCGCGCCGGGGGTTGGCTGCCCCTCCGCATCCGCGACAGACAGCAGGGTGAGCCGCGCTGATAGGCGGCTGTGTCGGGCCGCTGCGGTGAGGTGCGGGGTGTGCACTCGGTGGGGTTGGTAGGCTGACGGTCCTTGGCCGAGTTTCTGGCTGTGCTGGTGTCGGCGGCCCGGTTGGGTCCCGACGGATGGGTGTGTTTCTCCTCCCACCCAGAGCTGTCTTCACCTTGGCGGCTGGCTGGCTGGGTTGCACACACACCTTCGGGCCCTCTGAGAGCAGAGCCTACCATCTGCCGGCGCCCCTCGGACATCAGACTCTTCTGCCTTCCTCCCCCCCCTGCACGCACGGGAACAGGGGTTCGGCAGCTCTATCGGACCACTGGGGGGAGTCAACTAGAGGTACCGTGAATTGGGTGCTTGTGGCCTGCAGGTGAAGGGCGTGTTCGCTGACTTATCCCACTGCCGCCAGGCGTAGGACAGATGCTGCATTTTTTCCCTCCCTCCCTCCCTCCCTCCCGCTCCACCAGGCGCTCGCATTGGCGGTCAGTTGGGTCGCGCGGGCATCTCCTGCTGGGGGCTAGGTGTCCATCTATTCAACGCCCGCAGAGCGAGCCGCATTGATCAAAAGCGGTGTAGGGCAGTGGTTAGAGGTGCCGAGAGTATGGGCAGTGGGTCCGGTTGCCCCAGTGAGTGCCGGCGTGTGTGTGCCTTAACCCCTGCCCAGCAGTGCTCTCTCATCGGCGGCTAATCGGGCTGCGCGAGCACCCTTAGTGTCCCTTGGAGATCGGGGCCTCGTACTTGGCAGCACGCCTCCTGCTATCGGGGCGCTTCCGCCCCCCTTCCTCCCCTCCCCATGAGGACGCAAATTGAGTAGATTGGCGGCTTTTTCGGGCCGCGGGGGTGTTGCCTGGAGGTGCTGTGAGGTGGACGCACGAGGCCCGAAGCTTGCCCCGCACCATATGCAGCTGCCCGACTTTGCACTCTATCCCCCCCTCCCACCACACGGAGCGCCTCCATTGGCGGTCTTTTGAGCTGCACGGATGTCTTCTGGGGCTCCTGGTGGCAGATCTGGGCGGCAGCACTCCTTGGGGTGCCTATAGCTCCTTGGTGCTTAGCGGGAGGCCCGCAGCTCCCCTCTTGGACTGTGGTGCGTTCTCCTTGCACTGGTGACTGGTAGGACCGCTTGGGCCTTGCTCCCCTACTGCTGTTGCTCCTAACCTGATTGGACAGCCTCCCATACCCGAACGGTGGTAAGCTGATCACGAGCAGGACATTGTCCAAGGCGGGGGGAGGTGTGCTGTCCACCATGATGAGAGATAAGCCAGGGGGAGGGTCGACCAAGTAGAACACGATCAACAAATTTACAGGCTCGGGGGCATCTACTGCGGCATCCGGGGGGGACACATGGAGCTGTGCATGACAATGCCGCCCTCATGGCTGCTATCACCCAGTCCAGGGACGTTTTAGACGCCAAGATTGGGGCAGTTGGCTCTGACATCATGCTGCTGCGGCAGGGCCTGCAGAGTGCGATTGCACGCATCACAGAGACTGAGACAAGGATTTCAGGTGTGGAGGATGTCGTTGCCACCCTGTAGCAGCTGGTGTCTTCTCTGGAGACCACCCAATGTGGCCTCACATAGAGAATGGAGGACGCCGAGGGGAGAGCTTGGCGCAACAATCTACGCTTTGTTGGATTTCTGGAGGGTTGTGAAAATGGGGACATGGACCGGTTCCTCACTGAGTGGCTGAAGGGCTGGCTTCCCCCGGAGGCATTATCCAAATGTTTTGTGGTGTAGAGTGCCCAGAGGGCCTTGATGCAGAAACCCCCACCGGGAACACGCCCGAGGCCCATCATTGCCAAGCTACTTAATTATCATGACCGGGACGCTATCCTGAAGCAGGCTAGGGCCAAAGAACCGCTACTATTTGATAACGCTCGTATCCTGATTTTTCCAGACTATACGAAAGAGGTTCAGCAGCGGAGGCTGTCTTTTATGGCGGCCAAGGCCCGCCTCCGAGAGCTCAAACTCCCCTGTGCATTGCTTCATCCAGCTAGTCTGCGAGTGGTGTATCAGGCCAGTACCCACTTCTTCAACACACCAGAGGAGGTGTTCCTATGGACTGATGAGACAGTACGACTACATCCCCACTCACCGCCAAGGAGGGAGTCTGACTCTTCCTGAAGCAGGCGGCCCCGAATAGCCCAAACCGAAGAGGAGGGGTAGCAGGCACTCCAGGTCCAGGCGGCGCTCCCAGTCATGTGGTTTTTCCTCTGGGGCCTCGATCGGCCTCGCAACAGCATGCGTCAGCAGACTAGCCGTAAGCAGGGAATATGGTCCCAAGGTCCCGAATCTACTGCTTCGACCGGAGAAGAACAGATGAAGGCCGGTCTCTCTGTGGGACCTTAACGAACAGAGAGAGGGCCAGCTGACAATGGGCTGTGAGTTAGGGATCCATTGGCGGGTGAGGGGTGGGACCTCCCGTTGGGGTCAACCTGCTCTGCCTGCCGCAACAGGAACTTGACTGTTACTGAGGTACAGGGTCGAGGGGGACTATTGGGGTGTGCTTGGGGGTTTTGTTTCTTTTTTGCACTGTCTTACATTATTCCAGAGTCAACTTGCGACTATTGCACACTGTCATTTGTGTCATTGCCCTATATGGAGCCCTCTAATGGCAGCTATGTTGGGTAGTCCACAAGATCCCTCTGGGTCCCTTCGGATACTTAGCTGGAATGTCAGTGGGACGCTTGATAAGATTAAACACGGGGCTATTCTTAAACAGGCAAAGCACACCTACGCAGACATTCTGATGTTGCAGGAGATGCACCTCATGGGGAGGAAGGCGTTGTTCTTTCAACGTTTTGGTTATGTACATGTCTTCCATTCAGTTGTTTGTGAGGGGGTCCCGGGGAGTTGCTGTTCTGATCAGTCTCCGGGTTTACGACACACATGTTAAGACATGGGGGGACACTCAGGGCAGATATTTGTTCATACAGGGCACAGTGGGTGGAGACACTGTGGTGCTGGGAAATGTTTATGCCCCCCCCGCCTCTGTCCTGGGGGTGGTGGAGAGACTTATGACCCTGTGGGCAGATATACCAGATGGCCTAGCAGGTGTGGGTGGGGACTGGAACAATGTGATTGATGCGGCTAGGGATCGCTGGAGGCTTTGGGGGCTCACTGGAGGCCCGACACCCCACTAAACTTTTCTCCCTTGTGACTTGCCTTGACTGGGTGGATCCTTGGTGCAGGCTACATGGCACAACACAGGGATACACGAATCTCTTGGCGGTATACCACTCATATTCCCGCCTTGACTATTTATTTGTCCCCAAGGCGGTTGATAGCAGGGTGATATTGACTGATATCCTTCCACTGGGGCTTTTGGACCATTTGCCGGTGGCCATCACTATATGGACAGGAAGGGCTCATGGGCCTTTCCGGTGGCGTCCCTCGGCCTGGAACCTCCAAGAGGAGGACTATAGGGAACGGATGGAGGATGCCATTGATCTATATTTGGCATTCAATGTTGGTTTGGTGCTGGGGGCTGCATCTCTGTGGGAGGCAATGAAGCCCACAATTCGCAGAGTAGACATTTCCTTCTGTGCGGTGACCCGCAGAACGCGAAGGGAGTTCTTCATACGTGCAGAAGCTGAAATTCTTGGGCTGGAGGTGCGCAGTGGAGAGTAGGGGAGCGACAGGCTCGCCACCAACTGTTGCTAGCGCAACATGACTATTCACATCTTCTTTTGGATGAAGCTGCCAGGCATGGTTGGCAACCCGTAGCAGGAACTACCAGTGGGGGGATACATCTAGTAGGTTGCTGCATAGACTGTCTCAGGGGTCACTTCGCCCCCAGGCTCTCCCTGGTATTGTGGGACCGGATGGGACACCTATTTCTGACTCCTCAGCTATTGCTGAGAGCTTTCCTATGTATTACGCAGATATCTATGCCCCCAAGGAATGCTTATCGGCAGAGGTAATATGCCGCTTCTTAGATGACCTTCCGCTTAAGGCCCTCTCCGACGAAGTGAGTGTGGAGTTAAATCGCCCGCTCACGGAGGATGAACTGGGAGCCGCCCTAGGGGACCTGCATCCCGGTAAGGCCCCGGGACCAAACGGTTTCATTAACTAATTCTATAAACAGTATTTCCTGCAGTTGGGTCTCCACTATCGCAAAGTTTCCTGCCCAGCGATTGGAGTCATGCGGAAGTGGTGGTGTTCCACAAGCCTGGTAGACCTCCTGACCACCATGCATCGTATTGCCCTATCTCCCTCCTGAACATTGAGGCCAAGAGTCTAGCCAAGGTGTTAGCTAATCATCTCCGACCACATATTACCTCCTTAGCCCATCCCGATCAGGCTGGGTTTATGCCCCAGCGGGCGACCCATCACAATATTCGGCGGGCGCTTGTTGTCGTTGAGCCCATGCAGGGAATGGGGGAACGGGCAGTGTTATTACTTGTGGCTATGGACAGGGCATTTGATTCTCTAAGCTGGGTGTACCTATTTGCACTGCTGCGCAGGTTGAACATAGGACCTCTTTTCCTGTCATATCTTACCCTACTATATACGAATCTAACTGCATCTGTGCACGTGGCGGGCTCCGTCTCCTCTACGTTCCCTATTGGGCGGGGCACCAGACAGGGGTGTCCGCTGTCCCCCTACTTGTTCGTGTTAGTGATGGAGCCCCGTGCTGACTGAGTGCCGATCGATGGTCTTGACACACGGGCTGTCGGACCATATCGCCCTGTACGCCAATGATGTGCTGTTCTACCTCACTAATCTGGATAGGGTGGGACCGCGGCTGCTACACATCATGCAAATTTTCTGGGAAACCTCCAGCTTATACATGAATCCTCAAAGGTTTACCCTCTGGGTCTTGGGCGATAGAGGCGAGCTCGGTTTCTGAGCATCTTCGGTGCAGGTGGTGCACGAGGAGATGAAGTACCTGGTACCACATCCTGGGATAGGAATTTGGCGCCTGTGTGGGACCGTGTATGGGAGGATATTAAAACCTGGTCTCACATGCCCCTGTCTATATTTGGCTGGTCGGCCATTTTCAAGATGGTTTCGTTCCCGCTTCTGCTGTACCAACTGCAAAATTATCCATATCCAATTCCCCCTAGGTGGTTCCGTCAGGTTAATGCGGCCCTGGGTCAGTTTCTCTGGGATGGTGGAGTTGCAAGGGTGGCCTTGCGGACTTGCTTTCAGTCTACATACTGTGGGGGGTTGACGACCTTCGATATCTTGTTGTACTACATGGCCTCACATCTGCTTGTCTTTAGCGAATGGTGGTATGGGGATAGGACGGATCCGGCTTATGCTGTTGAACGATGGTGTATGGGTGAACACACTCTGTATACAATTCTATACTCTGCACAGTTGAGACGCTCCCTGCCATCTGCCACGCGGACTGTTTTCCTGATCTGGAGGCAAGCGCTACAGAGGATGGGTTGGTGGAACAGGTTGACCCGGGAGACCCCTCTTTGGCACAATGGGCGCCTACCACACTTGGCGGCTTTGCCTGGATTCCGCGACTGGGACAATATCAGGATCTCCACCCTGGGCGATGTTATGTGGGGGCCTGCCTTGAAATCCCTTCAGGACATACAAAAAGACTTCCAGATGCCAAAAACCCAATTCTTTAAATATTTACAGTTCCGGCATGCCATTTCCCCTAGCTTGGAGGGGTTGGAGGCGCTGGCAGAACTAAGTCTGGTGGAGGCCAAGGTGTTTATTGGAGACCTCCAAGTTCACAAGATCTCTAAAATATACCAGTCCCTAATTACGCATAGTTTCCCTTCCCTGTAGCATCTGAGGGAGATATGGGACGGGGATGTAGGCCCGATGGAGAAGGAAGATTGGACAGAGGCCTTGGCCTCTCCGCGAGGGGTGGCCATTGCAATGAGCCTATGGCTTATCCAGTTCATATATCTCCATCAGGTATATTATACCAGGGTTTAGTTGTGGAGGGCGGGCTTGGTGGCTTCCCCTGTGTCTGCGACGTGAAAATGAGGAGGGTACCCTGCTACATACTGTCTGGCACTACTCAGCACTGGCGCGATTCTGGGGGGGAGTGATGGCCTGCCTCTCTGAAGTGTTGGGGTGGGACCTTCCCTGTTCACCGAAGCTGGTTCTCCTGCATGTTATGGATGGGATTGGGGGAAATATCTACAAGCGCCATCTCATGTTTCTGGGATTTACCCTAGCCAAAAGGGATATTGCTAAGACCTGGAAGGCGGCGGTCTCTGCCTGGAAAAATGGTTTGGACTTTTGTTTGGGTCTAGAGACCCCAGTCTTTGAGGCCTGGGGGTGTCCCCGAAAGCACTTTAAAATTTGGAAGCGCAGGGCAGACTATTGTGGCCTGGAGCTAGAGCTTGCATCGGTAGACCGACACCAAGACCTGGTATGATCTCCTTTTGCGGATGTGGGGCAGAAAAGTCACTTCTTAGGTGATGACACATCACAACTGTATAAATGAGGCCATTGTTATGATTTGTTGCTCTGGAATTGACGATAGTGCGATGGGGTGTGTCGTATCCTACTGTAAATGATACGCAGACACAGTGGTATCTATTCAACCCCTTTATTATATGCTTCTGCTTCGTTCCCCGTCCCTACTCTAACTAACCCCTTCCTGTCCTGGCCCCACCTCTTCCCCTCTGCCCACCTGACTCCGCCCACCCCAGCTACTGGACTGCTGACTTCTTCACATCTCCCCCTTTCTTAACAAAATGACAAATGAAAGATTAGAGATTAGTCCATCTCTGTAATCAGTCTCTTGGGAGGCTGTACTTGACGTCGGGGTCTTGCCGGTGTGAACACAGTGCGTTCAGCTGGTGGTTCTGTTGCCGATGAGTGTCCAATGTCAGGTGCGACAGACTCAGGATTGTCTCGACCCTCAGGTGTGAGGGTTCTAGTTGTGCTCTCATCATCATCAGGAGGGCACTTCTTGAAATGAGAGGCATTGCGGGTGACTCGCCGATTCTCCGATTCTGCGGTCACCATGGTCCCTTTTTGTTGTACAATTGTGAGAGGCTCGTCTCTGAAGCGACAGTCCGTCTTTTGGCGCTGTTCTTGTTTGACAAGGACTCTGTCACCTTCCTTCAATGAGGGGGACCGGGCTCTTCGCTTGTGGTCAGTATACTCCTTCATTTTATTCTTGCGGCGTTGATCTGTGGCGGCCATATCTTTGTGCTGCTGGTCCGAGAGGGGTTTCCTCAGAGCTCCGTCCCATGTTGGGATCCGATTTCTCATTGTCCTTCCGAGCATGAGAGTGGCAGGGCACTGGCCCGTTGTCGAGTGTGGAGTGGTTCTATAAGCGCACAGGACTTCGTTCAGCGCTGATCTCAGATCTTTCTTCTCGGCAGTGGCTTGCTGGAATGTTCGCTTGATGGTGGACATGAACCGCTCCACAGTGCCGTTGGCCTGGGGCCAGAGGGGCGTGACTTTGCGGTGATGAAAGTCCATGTGCTTCGCAAAGTCGCTGAATTCGTGACTGTTGAACGGGGGCCCGTTGTCTGTCTTGATGACCTTGGGGACACCCCATGTCGCGAAGACTTCTTCGAGTACCTTGAGGGTACAGGCGGCACTGGTGGACAATAGGAACTGGGCTACCGGGAATCTGGAATACTCGTCCATGATGACAACTACATACTTCCCTGATTGCAGGGGTCCATAAAAGTCCATGGCGACTTCCTGCCACACCCCATCGGGCAGTGGGGTCATCTGTAGAGGCGCAGGTGGGTTACTGTGACTGGTCATTTGACAAGGAAGACAGTCTTTCAGGGTGTCCTCGACCATCTGGTCAAGGGCCGGAAACCAGACACGTTCTCTCAGTGCTCTTTTGGTGGATACGACCCCTCGATGGCCCTCGTGAGCGAGGTCGATTACTCCTTGTCTCAGTGTCGCTGGGATGACTAGTCTGTGATCTCTCAGAAGGTGGCCATCGTCGGTGACAGAGAGTTCGTCAGAGACGTGTCGGAAGGCCTGGAGTTCCTTCTTGATGGCAGGGTCTTCTTCTTCCTCCTGCGGATGGTATCTCCACCTGTTGGATTGGATGCGTTTCAGTACGGTCTGCAAGATGTTGTCTTGATTGGTCGCCTCCTGGATGGTGTGCATGGGGATAGCCGGTGGACGAGCATGCCCCGTTACGAATTGAATGTATTCCTCCGCGATGGAAAGCGCAGTCTCTGAGGATTCCCGGGGGTGGCGAGACATGTAGTCGGCTGGATTCTCTGCCTTCCCCGGTTTGTGGACGATTGAGAAGGTGTATTCTTGAAGCCGTAGGCCCCACCTTTCGATCCTGGGGGGCATCTTGCACTTGGGATTTCCATAGATCGTGACAAGTGCCTGGTGGTCGGTTATGAGTGTGAAGTGTTTCCCGTAGATGAAGATGTGGAAATGCTCACACGCCCACACAACGGCCAGGCTCTCCTTCTCAGGTTGGGAATACTTCTTTTCGGGGTCAGTCAGGCTCCGGCTGGCGTAGGCGATTATTCGCCTCTTGTCTGATTCATGGTCGTACTGAGCCAGGATGGCCCCTAGGCCCACGGGGCTTGTGTCCACGGTGATTTCAGTGTTCCTCCGGGGGTTGAAATAAGAAAGGCACTCGGCCGATTCCACGGCGTGTTTGATGTCCCTGACGGCCCGTTCACATTCCGGGGTCCAATCGAAAGGCTGGCCAGCTTTCGTGAGGAGCCGCAGCGGGTGACTTACGGTGGCATAGTCACGAATGTACCGGGCACAGTAACTCGCCATCCCTAGAAAAGAGCGCAGATCATTGACGTCGGCTGGACTCTTGGTGTTGTTGAGCATGGCGATCTTGTCAGGGTCCGGTTTCATGCCATGGGACGAGAAAATGTGACCGAAAAATTTCAATGTTGTTTGATGAAATTCACATTTACCCTTGTTGAGAGTCAAATTGGCGTCCATCAGGGCGTGACAGACGCGGTCAAGTGCGATGTCGTGCTCTCGCATGTCTGATCCGTAAACTAAGATGTCGTCACTGTAGTTGAGGGCGTTAGGTATGTGTTGGATGACCAGACGTATCGCCTCTTGGAAAATTTCAGCAGCCGATGAGACGCCAAAACTGAGCCGTTTGTAGCGGAATAGACCAAGGTGCGTGGCAAAGGTTGTGATGGAGCGAGAACTGTCGTCCAGTTCGAACTGATGGTAGCCCTTGTTCAGGTCCAGTTTGGAAAACACTCTCGCCCCGTTGAGCGCTGTGATCATGTCACTCAAATGTGGGCCGGGGTGTCTTTCCCTTTCGATTGCCGTGTTCGGCAGGCGCATGTCCACACAGAGACGGACTTTGTTGTGGGACCCTTTCTTGGGGACAATGACCACTGGGGATACCCAGGGAGTGGGGCCCTCGGTGCGCTCGATGATGTCGGCGTCCAAGAGTTCTTGCAGTTCGTCTTCAACTGCAGATTGCAAGTGGAAGGGCACCCGCCGTGGATGCTGGGCTACTGGCTTGACTCGTTTGTTTATGTGCAGATGGATTTGCCGGCCTCTCAGTTTACCCAGGCCTTGGAATAGCGCTGGAAATTTTGCGGCATAGTCTGAGCTGTCATTTACATTGAAGAGGACGTGCACCAAGCGAAGGCGCTCGGCGGTGGGGAGGCTCAGCAGACAGTCGGCATCAGGTCCTTTGATCACATGGATAACTGCTGGGATGGAGATGTCGCCGTGCGTGAGGGTGGTGTCGAACTTGCCTAGGCACGGGAGTGGCTTCCTTGACATCCAGGTGTACACACGGACGGGCGCGAAACGCAAGTGGGGTTTTGGATCCAGGCGTTCATGTTCAGCAACTGAGATGTAGTTGAGCGACGCGCCACTGTCCATCACAAATTTGGCTGCATGGTTGCCCACCTTGATGTCGAGGCGTGGGTATCGTTTGCGCTGATCGTTGTCAGCGATGTTGACGTACTCAGTGGTGTATGAAGACCGCCTGGATGAGGACGATCTTGATTCTCTTGACGGAGAGCGACGGTCCCACCTGGAGCGTCGAGACTCGTGACTGGAGTGAGAAGACGCTGGAGATCGAGTGTATTCACCCTGAACTGCTCTGACGTGGTGACGTGTGGTTTCAGATCTTGAGGGCCTATGCTGGCTGGTGCGTCTGTCATAGTCGCTGCTTCTTTCCTTGTGGTATTCGGCACACATGGCCTCAAAGTGATTGGACCGTCCACATTTTCTGCAACGTTGGCCCATGGCAGGGCAGGAATCGGTGTGGGGGTAGGTGTATCCGCACCTAAAGCACCGCCTCATGCGGTCGGGTCGACGATCCCTCCTCTCAGGTTCTTTCCTCCTGTAGTCGGGGCGTCGCCTGGGCGAAAATCTGGAGCGACGTGACCTGTCGCGCGGGTGGCGTCTGCTGTTGTCGCGGTGGTCCTGTCTTCCAGGTCGCCGGTCAGAGACGCGGTTAACATGTTCATTGCTGGTGCCGGGTACGGTTTCGATGTCCGCCGCGTTCTCCTCAGCCTGGTCATACAACCGGGAGTTCTCTTCGATTTCCGCGAGTTCCTGCGGTTTTCTTAGTAGTCGTCGTCTCAGTGATTCCGAGTGACATCCAGAGATTATTTGGGATTTGATGGCGGCGTCGGGTGAGAAGTTAGTGAAGTCACAGTATTGGGACTGTCGTCGCAGTCGATGTATGAAGGAGCTCAGTGGTTCCTCTTTTCCTTGGCGCTGCTGGTGGAACTTGTGTCGCTCGTAGTCCACATTTCTCTTGTGCAGAAAGCGGTTGTTTAGCACATCTCTCACTTTGACATAGGTGTCACCGTCATCAGTTGGGATCTCTCGCACTATCTTGCTGATCTCGCGCCCTCCTAGGTTGCGAAAGGCTATTATCTTGTCTTTGTCCGGTTCAATTTTGGACCCTTCAATATAGTCCTCAAAGTCCTCTAGCCATTCTTGCCATTTCAGGCCCATGCTACTTCCTGTTGTGACTGTTAGTGGCTCCGGTGCTCGCAGGTGTGTGCCTCCCTTAACTTCCTTTTGCGCGGGAGCGTTTTGCGCGGGAGGGTTGGACATCTTGGTGGTGGGCCTTCAGTGCTTGAATCTGACTCTTGTTTCAGTGACTGGTGTGCGTTTCCAAGAATGTTCTGTTTTAGTTACCAATGCTTGTTTGTTTCTTGATGACAGCTACCAATGCTTGTTTGTTTCTTGCTGCCGGTATTTGTTTCTATAGATTCGCTAGGTTCTCTGCCACAGCCAGATAATTTCACTACTGGTGCTTGTTTTTTTGGTTCTTGCCTGACTCAAAGATGGCCGGCGTCTATTTAGATGGGGTTTGTCTTCCACGTTGCCTGACCTTAAAATGGCCGCCCCCTCTGCAGTGCACGAGGTTCTCTCCCTCGCTCCACACACACACACCCTGGGTTTGTTGGATTCGCAGATGCAGGCGGTGGCAGGCTCCTGCTTCACAGGTAGGGTTTGAGGGCTTTCCGCTGCTCAGCGCGGTCTTCCGATCACGCGCGCCGACCTGATGCCAAATCTCACGCATCAGGCGGCAAGATTTCACTTTCCGACGGCGTCGGTGCTGGCTGGGGCGCTTTGCCGCACGCTTGTGGGGCGCTTCTCTCGCCTATGCGGTGACTTGTGAAGTGATGGGGCAATGTCGGAGTGGGCTCCCGACTTTCACTCACGGTTTTGGCGGGTCTTGGCAGGTCTCGCGCGTCCAGCGCGACCGGCTCCCTTTCCCTGGCGCTTTCACTCGGCGCTCTTTCTTCGGTCTTGGCGGGTCTCGCGCGACCAGCTCCTTTTCTCTGGCGCTTTCACTCGGCGCTCTTTCTTCTTCCTCTCTCGGCTTTTCTCCGCTTCCGAGGGCTGCTGGGTCACTCCTGGGGGCCTCTCTTTTGGCGCCACAGGATCACAGTTGCAGCGGAGCTCTGGACGCTCCACGCTGCGGGACGGGGCTCGTTCTGGTGGGTTTGCTGCTGAATCCCACCCTCGTCGCCAGCTGTCGTATCCTACTGTAAATGATACGCAGACACAGTGGTATCTATTCAACCCCTTTATTATATGCTTCTGCTTCGTTCCCCGTCCCTACTCTAACTAACCCCTTCCTGTCCTGTCCCCACCTCTTCCCCTCTGCCCACCTGACTCCGCCCACCCCAGCTACTGGACTGCTGACTTCTTCACAGGGTGGGTTACAGTTTTAGGGTTAATATTTAATTTGTATTGCTTTTCATTTTCTCCTGAATACACATGAAAATGGTCAAAGTCAATTGGTGTATATTGATGCTGCAGAAGTTTCAGGGACACAGAGCTCTGTGTTAGATGTGATATTTTGAAAAATAAAATTTGTTTTAAAAAAAGAAACAATTGGAGCACCAACATGCACTAAGTATTCAAAATCAAGGTCTTAAGGCAGGGCCCTGCGGTGCGTGGGAGGGGGCATTCAGCCCAAGTTCTAGTATCTGTCTGTAAGATGTGCAATACTTGGGTCTCCACCACATTCAGCGGGCCCCCCATCATCTTGTGTTACGCCACTGTTTAGAATCGTTGGCACGTCACCCAGCTCCGAAATCTCGAATAGGAAGTGTGCTTTGTAAATAGCTGATGCGAATTGGATGGAAAACAGGTTTTGACCTATTTTTGTTTCTCTTGTACCACGAGGGATGAACAGTAGATCTGCTGTAGTTAAGATTGGTACGAGGTAGGGCAGGTGACCCCTTGGGTAAGTAGGACTCAAAAGTCATGCTTTTAGCCCGAAGACATTTAAAATGTTTACCAGTGCTGCGTGGGTGACAGTACAATATTCTCTCTGTTTATAACAGGCACAACGATGGGGGAGGGCCAGTTCCACAAGGCTGAACTCTACCAGCCTCAGCGTGACTACCACACATCCCGGTTCCCGTTTCCTAGATGTCTTGGTGCCAAGAGGCACAGACATGTTTCCATGAGCACTGTGACTGGGTGCCACCCCCCTCTCACTGTCTGCTATTCTGACAGCGTGCTCATTGGCTGCTTCTGTGCTATCTGGTACCCAGGCCCCAGAACTGTGCACGCAGCCCCAGGATTGCTTCCTTGCATGAATATAAATGAGCACCTTAGAGTCAGATATGTTTGCAAAGGAATGCTAATGTTCAGTTGTCCTGTCGCCCAGACAGACCCACACCCACCCCTTGCCACCAGTCCTCCAGACACCTCACAGCCAGGACTGTGATCACGATAGCACCGGGGCATAACATTAAACAAGCATTTGCAGTGCAATAGGTCTCACATTAACGCGAGTTTGAGCTATTGGCATTGTAAATGACAATGCCTTTTATTTATGTTTTAACCCCTTCGCTTCAGGGGTTATTCCCCCGCTGTGCTGGGGGGGAGGGGGATGCGCACAGTGCCCGCATTCTCATGACGAGCTCAGCTCGTCACAGGTGCATTGGCTCCGTGGAACGTTCAGCACAGCGGGGAAATTATCCCCGCGTGTTAGCGTTCCACAGGAGATGACGAGCTGAGCTCGTCATGAGCACCGGAGCACCATGGCTCATGACGAGCTCAGCTCGTCATGAGCATGGAAGAGGTTAAAAACCAAAACATAAATAAAAGGCATTGTCATTTACAATGCTAATAGCTCAAACTCGAGTAAATGCAAGACCTATTGCATTGCAAATGCTTGTTCTCTTATAGTAGGATAATATTAGTCGTTGCCTTCACTCTGAACATTGGCTCAACAAGATAGTCCTCATACTATGCAAATATGTTATCATATGTAAAGCACTACCATAGCACAGTTTAGTAGGCAAATCATATTATGCCTAGTTGGGAAGAAATTTCATTTGGGCATAGTCGGCCTGTCCTGTAACACCTTGGGTCTGGCGGCCATTGCTTCCGTGTGTATAATACCTGGGTACTAATTTCGGGGATCCTACTCTGTTGGTAGGAAGTAAATTTGAGAGGGGTAGGGATTGGGGTGGGAGGGGAACGTGGTTGCCGTATCTAATTTCTTTGATTTGGTGTGGGTGGGTTGGTGGTTGGGTGGGGTGTTTAATATTGCATTTCAGTCAGGATGTATGTCTCCACAGGAGTGTTGCATGTTTACAGAAATTTCTAGCTACTGCTCATATACATACCTGCATTGTATAGATAGATTCACTTATGCCAAATGCTAGTGATTGTCCTGCGATTGTCCGCTTCCTTTCCTGGAATGTCCGAGGTCTCAATGACCAAAGGGAAATATGTAAAGTAGTGGCTTATTTGTACAGGCATGAAATAGATATGGCTATCCTACTCTTGTTTCAAAGTTTACTTTATTATTCATAGAACAAAACTTCTTCCATAAATGATTCCACCATAGCCAACGTGTTTCGTCTCTTTAAGAGACTTCTTCAGGGCTATACAGGAAAATATACAAACACATATATTTACAAACGGAGACTAACCTCATTTTTAACATTGAACACAAAACATCAACATTTATCACATTATTTAAAAAGCGTTTTTCATTCAGAGTCAACATTATTTCAAAAGGGGTGAGGAAATAAAACATTCTGTATTATATACATGATCTCTAAAAAATATATAATTAAAGAAAAGTAAGCAAAAGTTGAAACGAAATTTGTTTTTTCACACTCTTGCCAGAGCAAGAATGTACTTATCACCTTTGAATTCTCATTACTACAGCAGCATCAAAGGTGAAAACACACGAACATCTCTACATAGATACAAAAACCCCATAAATATAAAAACACGAATAAGACGATACCTTTAAATGTATGATATATATTGTGTTCCACAGGCTACGCGTAGTATTCCTTAAATGTCAGTAAATATGACACTCGGCAACATTTTCAAAACAGGCTGTAATAATAAATGTATCATTAGGATTACAAATTCCTTATAAAGATTCCCAAACAATAGAGATCAGGGACAACAGATAGATACATATTATTTAATATATGTTTAAGGAGAACAAGTACCCTATGGAAAAAGCAGAAAAACCACAGAAGTACATCAAAAATAAAGGTAATTACACATTCTAAATTTATTTAGTTTTTAGAATAAAACATCTCTACACGTGCAATAGTCATTATAATCTAATCGTCCTTAACTTCTTCGTGTTCAAAACATAAACACAATGATAATTATCTGTAAAACAGACGATGTGCAAACCTAACACTTGTGTTGTAAAGGGAGAAAGAAAACCGCTGAAAATAATACACTGGTAAAACATTTATAAAAATGTCAGATACATTCTGACTCTGTAATTTAAACAAACTCAAAAGATGAATACTATTTCTTCCTTTTATATCCAACACTTACTACCTTTTGCTTTCAACATCGTATTTTTACAAGTCATGGAGTTCTCCCAATACGCATGTTAATTGCTCCCAAATGCGACAAGGTCTGTATAAACAAAACCTATATTGACATGCTGTCTTGACCATAGTGAAAAGGCACAGGTGGCGAACCAATCATCTGTTCTGGCACTTGTCAAACCGCCAAAAATGTTTTTAATTGCCAGAATTCCCCTTGTAATGTTGTAAAGCTACATAGTCTAATTCACATAAATATGTCCAACCAGGACTACTATGAAATGTGTTCTCTAAAGAGAGAAGACTCTGGTTATAGTTTTAGCAATCATGGATGCATGTCACCTTACACGACCGATTATTAAAACCGCCATGTTAGAATGAGCCATGTTGCTCAAATATATATATGTCCAGCAGTTCATTCATATCTATTTAAAGTGCACCCATGAGAGCATATAATTAAATGTCATCTACAGGGTATAACACACATACAGAAAAAGCATTTGACTCCGTTGAATGGAGGTTCTTATACGTTGTCCTGCGTAGAGTGGGGGTTGGAGATATCTTCCTGCACTTAATAAAAGTGCTCTATGCCGACCCGACAGCCAAGGTAAAGATTAATGGTCTGACGTCACACACCATACAAATAACTAGGGGCATGAGGCAAGGGTGCCCCCTCTCCCCTCTTTTATATGCCCTGGTGGTGGAAACTTTTATGTGCGCAATGTGTGAATATCGCGGTATCTGGTCCCCCAATTACAATCTCACTATCGATGCATGCGCAGATGATACTTTGTTGTGTATCCGGAATCCAGAACAGAATTTAATCCCCAAGTTGCACGATGGAGAGCGCTTTGTTTGTTTGTTTGTTATTAATTAGCATAAATCTATTATTTTTCCACGGACCCTCGTCACTGCTCTGGTGCAGACTTCGTACCAACTTTAGTGGACGACCAACTTGGTGAGGTATCTGGGAATTAAGATACACACAGATGCCAAGTTGATATTATCTGAGAATTATGGCTGTGCAGTGCAGAAATTGTCTAACTCTGTGGGAAAATGGATAAAGTTACCACTCTCACTAGTTGGCCGCATGGCATTGTCAAAGATGGTGGTGCTACACCGCTTTTTGTTTTTGTTTGTCAATATACCTATTGGTTTACCCCAGTTTTTTTTTCCACCTTGCGTAAACTGTTGAGCTGTCTGGTCTGCAAAAACAACAATTGATGGACAGAATGCAGAACAATGTCATACATTCTCCCCAGTACAGAGATCTGGGCCTAAATCCATCGTTTTTTTGCACTCCACACCACCCCAGGTCAGACATGGCCATATGGAAATCAGCCTTGACCCTGTGCCTCATGGGAACAGTCCAGCCCGAACTGCCAAGCCATGTCTTTCCTGGACCGGAATCAAGCATCCAAGGACCGGTTTCTGGCTATCAGCCGTCATCAGCCTGGATAGCTTGACTCCAGTGGTGTGGAGAGCATGGGACTCACATCTGAGCATACCCATCCCACTCGGGGTGACAAATGCAAAATCAACAATTGATGGACAGAATGCAGAACAATACCATACATTCACCCCAGTACAGAGATTTGGGCCTAAATCCATCTTTTTTTGCACTCCACACCACCCCAGGTCAGACATGGCCATATGCAAATCAGCCTTGACCCTGTGCCTATTGGGAACAGTCCAGCCCGAACTGCCAAGCCATGTCTTTCCTGGACCGGAATCAAGCATCCAAGGACCGGTTTCTGGCTATCAGCCGTCATCTGCCTGGATAGCTTGACTCTCTTGGTGTGGAGAGCATGGGACTCACGTCTGAGCATACCCATCCCACTCGGGGTGACAAATGCAAAAACAACAATTGATGGACAGACTGCAGAACAATGTCATACATTCACCCCAGTACATAGATCTGGGCCTAAATCCATCGTTTTTTTGCACTCCACACCACCCCAGGTCAGACATGGCCATATGCAAATCAGCCTTGACCCTGTGCTCATGGGAATAGTCCAGCCCGAACTGCCAAGCCATGTCTTTCCTGGACCGGAATCAAGCATCCAAGGACCGGTTTCTGGCTATCAGCCGTCATCAGCCTGGATAGCTTGACTCCAGTTGTGTGGAGAGCATGGGACTCACGTCTGAGCATACCCATCCCACTCGGGGTGACAAATGCAAAATCAACAATTGATGGACAGAATGCAGAACAATACCATACATTCACCCCAGTACAGAGATTTGGGCCTAAATCCATCTTTTTTTGCACTCCACACCACCCCAGGTCAGACATGGCCATATGCAAATCAGCCTTGACCCTGTGCCTCATGGGAACAGTCCAGCCCGAACTGCCAAGCCATGTCTTTCCTGGACCGGAATCAAGCATCCAAGGACCGGTTTCTGGCTATCAGCCGTCATCTGCCTGGATAGCTTGACTCTCTTGGTGTGGAGAGCATGGGACTCACGTCTGAGCATTCCCATCCCACTCGGGGTGACAAATGCAAAAACAACAATTGATGGACAGAATGCAGAACAATGTCATACATTCACCCCAGTACATAGATCTGGGCCTAAATCCATCGTTTTTTTGCACTCCACACCACCCCAGGTCAGACATGGCCATATGCAAATCAGCCTTGACCCAGTGCCTCATGGGAATAGTCCAGCCCGAACTGCCAAGCCATGTCTTTCCTGGACCGGAATCAAGCATCCAAGGACCGGTTTCTGGCTATCAGCCGTCATCAGCCTGGATAGCTTGACTCCAGTTGTGTGGAGAGCATGGGACTCACGTCTGAGCATACCCATCCCTCTCGGGGTGACAAATGCAAAAACAACAATTGATGGACAGAATGCAGAACAATGTCATACATTCACCCCAGTACAGAGCTGTCTGGTCTGGGCTGGGAAACCTTCCAGGGAAAAATGGGAGATCCTAACAAAAGCTTATTCAGAGGGGGGACTAAACGCCCCAGACATGGAAAGATATTATTGGGCACCACAGACTTTGCATGCACATGTGTGAATACATGGCCCCAGGAATATACAGCATCACCTTTTTGAGCACAATATGGTGTCACCAGCTTCTCTGCCCAGTCTGTTGACGGGAAGGGCTCAGATTTCCCTGCGTACTATAGATCCAGTAAACTGCACTGGACACCAAGGGCCTGATTCACAGAACTAACTTAAGACAAAGTCCTAAACTTACTACTTTTGGTATTCACAGAAGTTAGGATTTTGTCTTAAGTTTGTCTTAAAACAGACTTAAGACAAAATCCTAACTTAAGTCTGTCTTAAGTCTGTCTTAAGACAAACTTAAGATAAAATCCTAACTTCTGTGAATACCAAAAGTAGTAAGTTTAGGATTTTATCTTAAGTAAGTTCTGTGAATCGGGCCCCAACTCTCTAAAATAGCCCGCAGGCATCACATACAACTAATTTACTCTGCTAAGCTGCAGATCCAATGGTGTGATTGGCTCCACATAAAGAGGACAAAGGAATAATGAACACTTTAGCGAGGTTAAATATTCACTGCATGGGGGACCTGTTCTTGGATGGTGTCTCTAAGACGTGAGTACAGGTGTCCGCACAGACGCTGGGAGTGACGGCGCTGGGCACCTTTAACTATTACAGATTTCGTAGTGCTCTGCGCGCCTACTAGGATCAGACATGGGTGAACCAGAAGAGATGCCATCACTCACGTACCTATTACAGACACAATCTCCGAAACGTGGAATTACTATGCTATATTCCCTTTTACAAGGTCCTCGTACCCAGAATAGACAGAAATTTCAATTAGACTGGGAGGAGGAAGTAGACATGGATATTACTGATGCGCAATGGGCCTGGTGTTTTGCTACCATTATATCCATCTCCTTAAATGGCAGACACCGTCTGTTACATTTTAAATATATACATAGAACCTATTACACTTCGGCTAGGCAACATAGATATGGTCTGCGGGAGGATGATCCATGTGTGAGATGTGCCGCTAGGAATGCAAATTTCACTCATTTGGCTTGGGATTGTCCAGCGGTACGAACCTTCTGGAAAAATGTCTTCGTGATTCTTTCCAAAATTCTGGGTGTTATCAGAGACGCCATTCGTCGCGTTATTGGGCTTTGACAAACAGATACCGAAAGGAGTGCTTAAGCTGGCAGCTCTTGGACTCCTGTTGGCTAAAAGAAGGGTGGCATTCGATGGATGAAAGGTCCTCTGCCCACTACTATGGAATGGAAAAAAGATTTAGCATACTGCTCAACTCAATCTTATAATTATAATGCTTTGATGCCAGTACGTTGCGCACTCAAGGATATATGGGGTCTGTATCGCCAATATCTGCTGAGTAAAGAAGAAGACACTGACTCGCAGAACAAACCTCAATGCACCGGGGTGGGGTGAGAGAAATGTATGTACTAGGTGCGATGGTCTCATTATTGTGATTTGCCAAAGTATACTCCTTCATCGATATGTTCTCACTAAAGGGATAAAGGAAAGTGGACGACACTTAAGGACATGGTATTATTGTATGGCAGAATTGCTAAGGTACTGGAATTTTGAAAGTTGGCCATTGTGTGGGCTCCATTTACACTGGGGAATGTATAATGTACGAATTGCTGAAGTGCATGTTTTTGAGTAATGTTTGTTCTTCATTGTGAAAAACGAGATATGAAATTTAAAAAATAAATAAAAGGGGCGTGCCAGGCGAAACAACCTGCGCTTCGTGGGCCTGCCGGAAGGTTGCGAGAAGGGCGATATGGAGGGCTTCCTGTCGAGGTGGCTGGAGAGCTGGCTCCTGCAGAACTCTCTCTCCCGCTGTTTCGTCATCGAGAGGGCACACAGGGTCCTTATGCAGAAACCACCGGAGGGGGTGAGGCCGGTGATTGCTAAACTACTGAACTATCATGCGACAGGTACTTCACTGTTCTTGAGGTATGGGGGCGGGGGGGTTGGGAGTTTTCACAGTTCTGGGGGTTGGGGGGGGGAGACGGGGGCAGGTTGGTGAGTTCCAGGGGGGATTTGTGGGAATACAATTGCACAACAGTAACGGTATCTCCTATGAATCTGTGTCTCTTTTGGTGTGGCCCGCCGTGGGGCGCTCTCATTTCCTGGGATCCAAATGGTGACTGATGGGATGACGGCCCGAGTCGTGGGGCATCACTCCGAGTTCTGAGCTGGAATGTGAGGGGTATGTTGGATAAGATTAAAAGGGGCGCAGTCCTGCGGCAGGCGAAGAGAGAACGTGCTGACATATTGTGTCTACAGGAAACTCACTTGTTGGGTAATAAGATATTATGCTTACAGCGCTTTGGTTATCAGCAGGTCTACCACGCAGGCTTTGTTAGAGGGTCCAGGGGGGTAGCCATTTTGGTTCACCGCAGGCTCTCATATATTCACTCCACCCAGTGGGTAGATACGCAGGGCAGGTACATATTCATCAGGGGGAGGGTGGGAGAGGAGCCCCTGGTGCTGGGTAGTGTATATGCCCCACCCCCGTTGCAGTGGTCCCTGGTGGAGAGGTTGTTCACGGTCTGGGCTGATATTCCCGAGTCACCAGCGATAGTGGGAGGGGACTGGAACAAAGTCATGGATGGCCAGCTGGATAGGTGTAGGCTCGGGGGTGGCCAGTTGACTCCTAGGGTCACTAAATTGGGGGATTTGGTACAAGGCCTGGATTAGGTGGACACAACGCGATACCTACATGCACATGGGAGGGGGTATACCTACTTATCAGCAGTACACAAATCCTTCTCTAGGTTGGATTACATATTCGTCCCCCGCTCAGTTATTGGCAGAGTGGAGTCGGTGACCATACAGCCTAGGGGGCTCTCAGATCATTCTCCCGTAGTCATGGACTTTGCTCTGGATAGGGGGCGGCAGCCGTTCCGATGGCGCCTCTCTACGTGGCATCTCCAAAATGAGGAATACCAGAGACATATGAGGGAAGCCATAGCACACTATTGGGTAGAGAACGCGGGACCTGGCCTGAGGGCTGGTACTCTGTGGGAGGCTATGAAGCCCACGCTCCAGGGAGTGGATATTGCTTGGTGCGCGGCAGAGCGCCGACGAAAGAAATCAGACTTGCTCTGGGCAGAAGTGGAGGCCCTGGAGAGCCGTTGCAGTATAGGTGGAGATAGTCTAGCAGTGGGGCAGCTCCTTGTGGCACAACAATCTTATGCGTCACGGTTGCAGGATGAGGCGCAGCAGGTATGGCTGGCGACGCGTAGCAGAATCTATCAGTGGGGGAACAAATCCGGGACAATGTTGCACCGCATCTGCCAAAATACGTTTCAGGCACAGGTCCTACCGGGACTTCTAGATGCGGCTGGGGGTCCGATCACAGACCCACGGGTGCTGGCGGAAAGCTTTGCGACGTACTATGCGGCCCAATATGCCCCATACGAGTGTCTACCGGCCAAAATGGTAGACAAATTCATTGCGGATTTGCCGCCTCGGGCAGTGACAGATGAAGGACGGAACAGAGTGACGCTCCCCCTTACAGCAGAGGAGCTGGGGGCAGACGCTAGGGGAACTTAACGCGGGGAAAGCTCCTGGGCCCAATGGGTTCCCCAGTGAATTCTTTAAGCACTATCACTTACAGCTCGGTGCCCACTATAGAGCTGCTCTGGAGGAAGCGAGGGAGAAAGGCACTCTCCAGGCGGATTGGAGGCACGCGGAGGTAGTGGTCTTTCAGACACCTGGCAGACCTCCGGATCTGAAAGAGACACGTTAGTGATAGATTCCTTACCTTAGAATATCCCCAGGCGTCAGACTAGATCCGGAAATTTTTGCGTAGCAATACCCCTGCGCGCTGGTAGGCGTCGTCTGCGGCTCCGCGTCCGTCGTCGGCGTCGTGAGCGCCGGGATGACGTCGTCGGAGTATATAGACGGCGCCCATGCGCGCTGACGTCAGTTCTTCTTTTTTCCGCGCCAGCTAGCGCAGATCCGGAACAAGCTCTACCCCCAGTCACTTTTTGACTGAAAACTTTTTTGATCTTTTTGATCCTCTATTTAGTCGATTCTCGACTATCGGTGCCAGGGATGCCCGGGTTCAAGCCTTGCTCGAAGTGCGGCTGACTCATGTCGGTCACGGACCCCCATCGCCGGTGCCTGAAGTGCTTAGGCCTCGACCACGACGATCGAACCTGCTCCGACTGCCGGGCCCTGACGTCGAAGGCTAGGCGGGAGCGGTCCCGCAAGCGTCTCGAGCTGAGGCAGTCGGCCCCGCGCCGCTCCAGGTCCCGGTCCCGGTCCCACGGGAGGTCGAGGGACAGGTCGCGAGGTCGGAGTCATCGACGTTCCGGGAGTGGACACCGATCGTCTGGTTCCAAGTCCTCAGGTAAGAGGCATGAGAGGTCGGAGCGACACCATCGATCCTCCGACCCGCCCCGTCGCTCGCACGATGCGACCGGGGACTCGGGCGACACCGCCCACGCGGCTCCGCGGGAGTCGCAAGCGTCGCCGCCTGCCCCACACCTTCGGGTCCCTGGGCACGGCGCGTCGCAGGAGGAGGTCGAGAGGTACCTCATGGCCATGAGGGCCCTCCCTCCTCAGTCGGTTCCCGTGGCGCCTTCGGGCCGATCGGCTCCGTCTGGAGGTCCTTCCGGGTCGGGCGCTTCGGCCCCGACGACGTCGGGTGCTTCGGGCCCGGCGCCGCTGGCGACTTCGGTCCCGGCGCCGCGCGACCTCGCTGGATCCGGCTCCGGATCCGGGACCTCGCCGGTCGACCTTACGACCTCGCCGGCGCCGTCCCTTCAGGTGTCGTCCCCGGCAGCCGATGTGGTTGCCGACCCCAATGCTTCCTACGGTCCTACTCAGGTGTCGGAGGGGCGCCGCTGGGCGCCGATTCCGTCGGCCTTCAGAGAGTTCTATCTCCACGAGGAGGCCCTGGCTGTTAATCCTGGTCTCCAGGAGCCAGGTGACGAGGAGCAATGGGAGGGGTCCGAGGACCCTCTGGCACGTGATTGCCAGTCGAATCAGGACTGGACATATGAGCTTGGGGAGGCCAGTGGTATTGACACCTCGCCAGACACTGGATTTACGTCGCCCCCGACTGTGGCTTCGGAGGCGGGTTCTGCTTACAGTGTAGTGTTGACGAAGGCAGCTAAGGCCTTAAACCTTCAGCTCCCCGTCGCGGCCGTGAGGACTAATCTCCTCACTGAGGTCCTCAAACAGCAGTCCGGCTCCGCGGAGCCCCTCCTGCCGTTCAACGAGGCCTTGTGTGACGTTCTTCTGGGCACTTGGTCCAAGCCCGCCACAGGCCCCCCTGTGGACAGGAACGTGGCCAGACGCTACCGCCCGGCACCGGGCGACCCTTGCTTTTTGTCCACCCACCCCACCCCCGAGAGACTGGTCATCCAGGCCTCCAACTCCCAGACCGCATTCCCGTCGGCCCCGCCCGACAGGGAATCCAAGAGATATGAGCAGTTCGGGAAGAAGGTCTTCTCGTCTGTGAGCCTAGGGCTACGGTCAGTGAACACCAACTGTCTCTTGGGCCGCTACACCCACACTCTGTGGGACACGGTTGCGGAGGTGCTGCCACAATGCCCTGAGGAGGTCAGGGCTAAACTCAGCCAAACCCTTGCGGACGGCCGAGATGCGGCACGTTTTTCTATCCGGTGTGGGCTGGATACCACGGACTCACTGGGCAGGGCGATGGCGACGACGGTGGCGGTTCGACGCCACGCCTGGTTGAGGTCCGCCAACTTCTCGGCCGATGTCCAGGCCACCCTCCTGGACATGCCGTTTGATGGCCGTCGCCTCTTCGGCGACAAGGCAGACCATGCGCTGGAACGTTTCAAGGACTCCAGGGCCACGGCCAAGTCCTTGGGCCTTACGGCCCCACGCCAGCAATCGGGTGCCTTTCGCTCCTTTCGTGGCCACGGAAGGGGCGCCCCACCACGGACTGCCAGCCACACGCCGCACAATATCCAGCAGCGCGGTGGCGGACGTGGGAACCGCCGCGGCGGTGGTCGGGGTCAGCGGCGAGGCCAGTCCACACCTCCCTCAGCAGCCCCCGCCTCAAAACCTTCCTAGTCCGAGTTTTCAGGCCCATGTGACGCCTGTGGGAGGCAGGGTTCGCCATCACCTCTCCCACTGGCATACAGTCACTTCGGACAGGTGGGTGCTGCAAATTGTCCGAAGGGGTTTCTCCCTCCCCTTCGAGTCTTCCCCTCCATCCATGCCACCTCAATACCACCGTGTGTCGGGGGATCACTTGCAACTTCTGCAAGAGGAAGTTTCGGCCCTCTTGGCCAAGAGGGCCATCGAGCGCGTTCCTGGGCCAGAAGTAGGACGTGGCTGTTACTCCCACTACTTTCTGGTACCCAAGAAGGGCAAAGGGGGCCTACGCCCTATCTTGGATCTGCGGAACGTCAACGGCTTCCTCCGCACGGAGAAGTTCAAGATGCTCACTTTGGCTCAGGTCCTGGCTGCCCTGGACCCAGGAGACTGGATGGTAGCGTTGGACTTGCAGGACGCCTATTTCCACATCCCCGTCCTGCCGGCCCACCGGCGTTACCTGCGGTTCACGGTAGGCCTAGAGCACTTTCAGTTTACCGTGCTCCCCTTCGGCCTTACCAGCGCCCCACGGGTGTTCACGAAGGTGATGGCGGTGGTCGCAGCCCATCTGCGCAGGCAAGGGGTGTCAGTCTTCCCCTACCTCGACGACTGGTTGTTGAAGGCGGGCTCGCCCCAGACAGTCGTCAGCCACCTCCAGGCTACGGCCGACCTCCTGCACTTGCTGGGGTTCTCCATCAATGTGCCGAAGTCACACCTGTGTCCCTCTCAGAAGCTCCTTTTCATCGGAGCGGTTCTCGACTCGGCGCAGTTTCGGGTTTACCCACCCGAGCAGCGGGTTCGGGATATTCAGGCTCTGATTCCTGTCTTCAGGCCGTTATCCCGGGTCTCGGTCAGGTTGACGCTGCGGCTTCTGGGACTGATGGCCTCCTGCATCCTTCTGGTGCGTCACGCCAGGTGGCGGATGCGGGCTCTGCAGTGGGACCTGAAGTTTCAGTGGGCCCAGCATCAGGGCAACCTGTCCGATCATGTCCTGATCTCGGAGGGCACTGCGAAGCAACTGCAGTGGTGGCTCACGGACCGCGACTGGGTCAGTGGCAAACCCCTCTCTCTACCCCAGCCGGAGCACGTAGTTGTGACGGACGCGTCCCTCCAGGGCTGGGGAGGCCACATGGGAGAGGCGGAGATCAGAGGCCTCTGGTCTCCGGCGGAGTCCCGGCTCCACATCAACCTTCTGGAGCTGCGGGCGATTCGTCTTGCACTGAAGGCATTCCTCCCCTCTGTCAGGGGGAGTGTGGTGCAAGTGTTCACCGACAACACCACCGCCATGTGGTACTGCAACAAACAGGGCGGTGTGGGGTCGTGGACCCTTTGCCAGGAGGCTCTGCGCCTCTGGCAGTGGCTGGAACATCAGGGCGTGACCCTGGTGGTTCAACACCTGGCAGGCTCTCTGAATGCCAGGGCGGACGAACTCAGCCGCCGGTGCATGATGGATCACGAATGGCGTCTGAACTCGGACGTGGCGCAAGGTCTCTTTCGACAGTGGGGAGAGCCTTGGTTAGATCTATTCGCCACAGAAGAGAACGCGCAATGTCAGCAGTTCTGCGCGTTGGAGTTTCCAAGGCGGCACTCGCTCGGAGACGCTTTTCGTCGCGAGTGGAGCTGCGGTCTGTTGTACGCCTTTCCGCCTATACCACTTCTGCCCAGAGTGCTGAAGAAGATCAGGCGCGACCGGGCCCAGGTCGTCCTTGTGGCTCCGGACTGGGCACGAAGATACTGGTATCCCGAGCTACTCAGCATGTCAGTCGATCCCCCGATTCGTCTGCCTCTTCGGGAGGACCTTCTGTCGCAGCAGCAGGGGACGGTCCTGCACCCGAACCTGTCCAGTCTCCACCTACAAGCTTGGAGATTGAGCGGCGGCAGTTGAGGCCATTTGACTTGCCTCCCGAAGTCTGTGACATCATTCTGGCAGCCAGGCGTCCCTCCACGAAGTCGGTATACGCCTGCCGGTGGAATAGATTTGTGGCATGGTGCGCAGCAAAGGCTGTGGATCCCCTCTCTGCACCCCTTTCGGAAGTGCTGCTCTTTCTTCTTTCCCTTGCCCAGCAGGGCTCTGCTCTGGGCACTCTTAAAGGGTACCTTTCTGCTCTTTCAGCCTTCTTGAGGCTACCAGATCAGCCTTCTTTATTCAAGTCCCCTATTGTGAGTAGATTTCTGAAGGGCATCACGCACATGTTCCCTCCTGTTCCCTTCGTGATGCCCCGGGACTTGAATCTGGTTCTCACCTATCTGATGTGTGCTCCCTTTGAGCCACTTCATAACTGCCCTCTTCGTCTCCTTACTCTGAAGACGGCCTTCCTGGTTGCCATCACCTCTGCCAGGAGGGTGAGTGAGCTCCAGGCTCTTTCTTCTTCTCCACCTTTCCTGTCTGTTCATCCTGATAAGGTGGTGTTGCGTACACGACCTTCCTTTCTGCCCAAGGTTGTCACGGCCTTCCACATCGGGCAGTCCATCACCTTGCCCACCTTCTTTCCGCCTCCGCATCCCTCGAAAGAGGAAGAGAGGCTCCACCGTCTGGATCCAAAACGTGCGCTCTCCTACTACATAGACCGCACACGCCAATTCCGGGTGGATGACCAACTCTTCGTTGGTTACGTGGGCGCGAAGAAGGGAAAGGCTGTACACAAGAGGACCATCTCCAGGTGGATCATCTTGTGCATCCAAGCATGCTACTCCATGGCGAGGAAGGAGCCCCCGGCTGGATTGCGGGCTCACTCCACTCGGGCCACGGCAACGACAACTGCCCTGGGCCGCGGTGTCCCCCTGCAGGACATCTGTCAGGCAGCCACGTGGGCCTCGCTGCACACGTTCGCAAGACACTACTGCCTGGACAGTCAAGTCCGGAGGGATGGCTTCTTTGGCCGTTCCGTCCTCCAGGACTTTCTGGTGTGATATTGGTTCGCAGACCCACCACCGGGGTTGGTATTGCTGGGGTATCTATTCTAAGGTAAGGAATCTATCACTAACGTGTCTCTTTCAGATGCACAAGTTACTACTTGTGTAACGATATATCTGTAAGAGACATTAGTTAGTGATAGATTCCTTACCGCCCTCCCATCCTCCCCGTTCTGCGAACCGATATTTAGGGTTAAGGTCATCCCCTTTCAGGGCCCTAGTTTCATGGCACCAGTGTTAGTTCTATCATGGCTCTGCGTATCTGGCGCGGAAAAGCTGTGTTATCAGAACTGACGTCAGCGCGCATGGGCGCCGTCTATATACTCCGACGACGTCATCCCGGCGCTCACGACGCCGACGACGGACGCGGAGCCGCAGACGACGCCTACCAGCGCGCAGGGGTATTGCTACGCAAAAATTTCCGGATCCAGTCTGACGCCTGGGGATATTCTAAGGTAAGGAATCTATCACTAACTAATGTCTCTTACAGATATATCGTTACACAAGTAGTAACTTGTGCAACGGCACGAGTCATACCGCCCTATATCGCTATTAAACATTGAGGATAAAATCCTAGCCAAAGCATTGGCTAACCGTCTCCTGCCTCATGTCATGGGGATTGTGCATCCAGACCAGGTCTGGATTTATGCCAGGTAGGGCCAATAGACATAATATACGTAGAGCACATGTAGCTGTGGCGGGTATTCAGAATACTGGGGTTCAGGCGGCACTTCTTCTGGCTGACATTGACAGAGCCTTCGACTCCCTGAGCTGGACTTATCTATTTGTATTGCTGCCCCGACTTAACATGGGGCCCCACTTTTTGTCCTACCTGAGACTCTTATACATGGATCTGACGGCGTCGGTTAGGGTAGCAGGGGCGATATCTTCTAAGTATTCCATTGCGCGTGGTACGCGTCAGGGGTGCCCCCTCTCCCCATACCTATTTGCCCTGGCAATGGAGCCGCTGGCGGCCTGGGTGCGAATCGATGCACAGCTCCACGGCTTCAACTGGGGTCGGGGTCTGACGGACAAAATCGCCCTATATGCCGATGATGTCTTGTTCTTTCTCACACGACTGGACAGATCGGGACCGCGCATATTAGAAATCATGCAGATGTTTGGCGAAACATCGGGTCTATATTTAAATCCTCGTAAATCGACTCTGTGGGTCCTGGGGGATGGTCCAGGTGTCGGGGATTGGGCTTCCACGCTGCAAATGCCCAAGGGAGGTATCAAGTATTTAGGGGTGTTTATCTCCGCGAGTCCTGCGTTGTCCTGGGAACGTAACATGCTGCCGGTTTGGGATAGGGTCCGCTCGGAGATGAAGACATGGACCCAGATGCCCCTCACCATATACGGCCGGTCAGCCATTTCAATATGGTGGCTCTCCCCCGCCTTCTTTATCAACTACAAAACCATCCCTACACGCTTTTGCCTCAGTGGTTCTGCCAAGTGGATTCTATGCTAGGGCGGGATTTGTGGGCCGGGGGAATGGTGAGGGTCGCGCTGCGCACCTGCTTTTTGTCCACCTACGATGGGGGATTCGCGACTTCTGATGTACTGTCTTACTATCAGGCCTCCCATCTGTTAGTCTTGAATGAATGGTGGTATGGAGATAGGGGAGATCAGACATATGCCCTGGAGAGACATCTCATGGGCTCCAATACGCTGCACACAGTCCTCTATGCAGCACGGCTGCGGAGAGGACTGCCGCCGGCCACTCAGGTGGTGTTTCAGGTCTGGAGACAGCCTCTGCGCCGTATGGGTTGGTGGGACAGACTGACACGAGAGACCCCACTGTGGAGCAACGGCCGTTTACCAGCTCAGGCGTCCCTCAAAGGGTTTGGTGGTTGAGATGCTATAGGCCTCTCGTCCCTAGGAGATGTGATGTCCGGTACGACGCTCAAATCCTTTCAGGATCTGCGAGGGGAGTATGGTATGCCTAACTCCCAGTTTTTTCAGTATCTGGAGTTCCACCATGCCATCTCGCCGAGTATCGCGGATCTAGATTCATTGCCGGAGTTCAGCCCACTGGAGGCCAAGGTCTTTATGGGAGATATAGGAGAAAAAAACATATCCCACATATACCGCACATTAGTCATACATTGCTCGCCGCCTCTTCAGAAACTTCGGGAGTCCTGGGAGCTAGATGTGAGGGCACTGGAGGAGGAGGATTGGAGAGAGGAGCTGGAGGCCACGAGGGGCGCAGCCATAGCGATAAGGCTGCGACTGATTCAATTTAAATACCTGCATAGGGTCTACTTCACAAGCTAAAGACTGTGGTGGGCTGGCCTCATAGCATCACCAGATTGTCTCAGGTGCGGGTTAGAGGTGGGGACGATGATCCATACGGTGTGGAGCTGTAGTTTATTTTATTTTATGCAATTTATTGAGTGCACGATTACCCAAGGGTGTCTTGGCGCTTGACAGAAGAAACTGACGGTTCAGATCTAAGAACATTGGTAGAGTCTAGTGATTAAATAGCCAAGTCTTTAGCTGCTTCCTAAATGATGTTAGTGTAGGAATATTCTTGAGGTGACCAGGCAAGGTGTTCCACAATTTAGCTGTGGCTACTGCAAAGGATCTGTTTCCCCAAGTGGCCTTCTTGGTTTTGACTACCTTCAGAAGATTAGCATCAGCGGATCTAAGAGTACGTGATGGTCGGTAGGGGCAAAGGGCATCTTTAAGAAATGATGGCGCTTTTTCATGAATGCTTTTAAAAGCTATACATAGGGCTTTGAATTTAATTCGTTGTCTGACCGGTAGCCAATGGCGTTTGTGAATGATGTTGGAGATGGGTTTGAACTTGGGTGTGCCTGTGACAAGTCTTGCAGCTGCGTTCTGGACCAGCTGAAGTTTATTGACTACTTGTTCTTGTGCATTAAGCATGAGGGCATTACAGTAGTCGACTCGGGACATTAGTAAAGTTGGGGGAACGTCGTTTACGACGCAACTTTTAGCACGCAGTGCTATTACAACGCGGTTTTTAAATCGCATTCTATTACAACGCATGACTCTGGGGGGCGCTCAAGGATAGGGAATACTTTTAATTTACTTTCCAACACCTTCCCTAGTGTCAACGGGGACTGGTGTTGGAATAGTAAATTAAAATATTTACTATCCAACACCCCTTTCTGTTATGCGTTGTAAAAGAATGCGGTATAAAAACCGCGTTGTTACAGCATGCGTGCTAAAAGCATGCGTTGTAACAACATACATCCGTAAAGTTGAGATCAAGGTGTTTATGGTGTTTGAGGGAAGGTAGGGTTGAAGTTTTTTTTATCATTTTGAGTGTAAAAAAAGAAGCAGAAACTATTGAGCTATTGAGCTGGCTTGATGAGTGTATGAGAGTTTGTTGTCAAAGATTACGCCTAGGTTTCTAACCTTGGTAACAGGATTAGGTGGAGAACCAAGGTCATGAGGCCACCAGATGGGAGACCATGCAGGAGTGAGTTTTCCAAACACCATCACCTCGGTTTTATCCGAGTTAAGCTTGACAGTTTGAGTTCATCCAATTACATATGGCAAGCATTCCTTTTTGGAAGTTATTAGCAAATTCCCTTCCGTTATTGTTAATGGCCAGGACACGCTGCGTATCGTCTGCGTACGATGTTACTGCTAGGCGATGAGCTTTAATGACCCTCACCAAGTCCTCCACATAGATTTTAAAAAGTGTTGGACCCAGCGAGGACCCCCGGGGGACTCCACAAGGTAATGAAAAGGAGTCAGAAGAGAATGCGCCCATGGAAACCGATTGGAATAGATGTCACAGACCTTTTCTTGGAAGTAGGTAGAAAGTGCATTGCACATAGGTTGAGACGCTTCTGTGATGGAAGATTTGTTGTGGCCGGAGCGGTGGGAGACGACCTGAAAGAGTTGTTTAATTGAATCTTGGGCTGATTCAATTTGATTGTTAAAGAAGATGCTTTTCCGGGTGATGATCGATAGATTATAGTTCTTTAACTTCTCTTTGTAGCAACTTCATGGAGGTCATAGTTGTTACGCCACTTGTGTTCTTGTCGTCTGCAACTTTGCTTTTCTAATCTAAGAGCCTCAGTAAACCATGGGCCAGAATTTGACAGTCTGTTGGCAGAGCGTTTTTTTATGGGAACGGAAGTGTCAGTTGCAATCTTAATGCATGAGGTATAGTGAATGGCCGCGGGTCAGAGGTGTCTATTTCGAAGGAAGTTTGCCGAGTGAATGGGCTTTTTATAGTGGTCAGGGTGGGAGGGCCGAGCAAGTAGTCTGCTCGCCCTCTGACCCACCCAAGATGGCGGTGATGGTTATCTAATGCAGCGTTTAATCGTCTACTGTGGCCAATTAATCTAATCAGCTAGTGCGCTGATTAGATTCTGGACTGGAGTGTGGAACTGTTTGGCTGAGGTATTGGGATGGGAACTCCCTCGTACACCACAACTAGGGCTACTGCACATCTTGGAAGGGGTGGGGGGGTAACATTTATAAGAGACACCTACTGTTGTTGGGTCTTACCCTCGCCAAAAGGGACATAGCACAGGCATGGAAGGACCCCCGTCCTCCCTCAGTTTTGGCGTGGAAGAAGTGCCTTGACTTCTGTATGGGGTTGGAACAGCTGATATTTGTGGCGCGTGGGTGTCCGCAAAAGCAGTACAAGATATGGGAGAGGTGGGTGGAATATCGGGGCCTTTGGTTGGAACCCCCAGTGAAACGGGAGATGGATCAGGAGCTGTGATAAGAGATACTGAGGCGGAGGTACACACACGCTACTGGTTTGTAGTTAAACTTGGAGAATCTGGAGCTTGCTGTCGTGCGCTCAGGATGGGCGGGATCCGGAGGGATGTTGGGAAAGGGTTCGTGGAGAGGGTTGGGGAGGACGGGGTGTGTTCAATTTGCTGTAACATCTGATCTTAAAATACTGTGTAGATTGCCGATTTGAAATGTGCCATTTTATTGTGCAGTTGACCTCGGTGTGTGGGGGACTGCTTTATCTGTGCAATCTCTCAATAAAAATTTGTTCTAAAAAAAAAAAAAAAAAAGAAGTCCTCATCTCTGTCGACGAGTTTAGAGCCCCGCCAGTCTTCGACATCTAAACAGAAGGTAAGTGCTGTACCATCATCGACACCAGTGCCGACGGCTCCGTCGTCAGTGAAAACTTCAAATTCTTTGCCCTCGATTAGGCCTTCAACGACATCATCATCTATGAAGCCGAAGGTAACGACGACGACTACATCCATGACGCTGGCAGTGACTATGAAGAAGTTGATGACAACAACGACAATGGCACCGATGACAACGGCAATAATGAAATCTATGGCAACAGCATCGTTGATTAAAGTTTCTGAATTGCTGCCAATATCCACTTCACCGACAGTGGTGTCATCTGCGGTACCTTTGACAACATAGTCAATGAGGGAAAAAAACACCGGAAAAGAGAGAGAACCCTGGAATGAGGCTGATTACACTAGAAGTTATCTCACCCCGGAAGGTTACACCTCTGTTGCGATCTCATATGTTGGAAGAGCAAGATTCTGAGGAAGATCATTAAGATGATGGTCCTTTTGTTATGCAAATAGCCCATCGAAATTGCATGTTAAGTGCCAGGCAGTTGATTTTGACGAAGAGCATGGGGAGCATCAGTATTATATTCCTCAGCCAGAATACCATTGTGTCTATCAATAGGAGGTGCCATCATCAATGCTAACGGACCTGCAGTTCATGTTGACTGACTATAGGAAGAGATTTCCGCCAGCATCTGCGCCTACCGAACAGTCTACATTAGCCCCTCAACCATGATCTATCCCATCTACCCTGAAGAAGGTTCTAGATTTACGATCAGATCCTCTTCAGAAATCACCACCGTCAGTTCCTCAACAAGGAACTACAGATGATGACCAAGAAGAGGGGGAACTCATGCATCCACATCTAGAATGGGACAACTCCCTCATACCCACACCAACTTCTCCCTCTCCTGTACCCATTGACTCGCCACCAGAGGATATTGGTGGTTTTCACAGCTTACTTGAAAGGGTGACCAAGAGGCTTGATCTACCAATGCCAACATCTCAAACTGTCTGTTTATTTATATGATTTTATTCCTTTCGCTGCTAGGCCTTTTCCCCCCCTGTGCTAAGCCCTTTTTTGGCTATTTGGGGTAGTTCGCACTTAGGCCCCTGTACATTTTTGACCACATCAGGCATCCACGCCCAATTTGCGTCCTTTTCTTCCAACATCATGAGGATTCTGAAGGTACCCGGAGGGGTCTCAGAAATTAGCCAAAATACAGCGATTTTTGGGGGGGATAAATGGGAAAAAAGGGCTATAGAGGAAAGCGTCTGTTTTTTTTCCCTGCAAATGGTATCAAACAAGGAGTTGTGGTGCTGAAATCACCATCTTCCCAGCTTTCAGGGACAAGCAGACTTTTGTCAGAAAACCTAACATTTTTTTACACAGTTTTGGCATTGTTCTGGGATATAGCCTATTTTTGCTATTTTTTGTGCTTTCAACCTTCTTCCAGTTAATGGTAGAAATGGGTATGAAAGCAATAATGGATCCTGGAAAGCTATACATTTTTGAAAAGTAGACAAACTAACAGTTGAATATAGGATAAATTGATAATTAGTTGAAAAAAACAGCCATTTGTGCCAACGTTTTCACCTGTAACTTCTTCAAATTATGAGAGCTGTTTGAATATATTGCAATATACTGTTACATCCGCTGGTAACAGATCCTGATGAGAGGCAGTCAAGTCACCCCATCCTGGATTCCCCTGGGTGTGTAGTTTTCAAAAATGTATAGGTTTGCTAGGTTTCCCTAGGTGCTGGCAGAGTTAGGGTTGAAAATCTACAGCTAGGCACTTTGCAAATAAAAGGGTCAGTTTTCACGGTGAAAATGTGGTGTGTCCACGTTGCGTTTTGGCCGTTTCCTGTCGCGGGCACTAGGCCTACCCACACATGTGAGGTCCCATTTTTCTCGAAAGACTTTGGGGAACGCGGGATGGGTGGAAATTTGTGGATCCACGCAGATTCCAGAACTTTCCACCACAGAAATGTGAGAAAAATGTGTTTTTGTTTTACAAATGTTTCGGTTTGCAAGGGATTCTGGGTAACAGGACCTGGTGCGAGCCAGTTAAGTGACCCCATCCTAGATTGCCCTGGGTATCTAGTTTTAAAAAATGTATAGGTTTGCTAGGTTTCCCTAGGTGCCGTCAGAGTTAGGGTTAAAAATTTACAGCTAGGCACTTTGCAAAAAAAGGGTCAGTTTCCACTGTAAAAATGTGGTGTGTCCACGTTGCGTTTTGGGCCATTTCCGGTCGCGGCCTCTAGTCCTACTCACACAAGTGAGGTACCATTTTTCTCAGAAGACTTCGGGGAACGCGAGGTGGGTAGAATTTTGTGGATCCACGCAGATTCCAGAACTTTCCACCACAGAAATGTGAGGAAAATTAGGTTTTTTGGACAATTTTTAGGTTTGCAAGGGATTCTGGGTAACAGAACCTGGTGAGAGCCAGTCAAGGCAGCCCATTCTGGGTTTCCCTGGGTCTCTAGTTTTAAAAAATGTATAGGTTTCCTAGGTTTCTCTAGGTGCCTACAGAGCTAGGAACCGAATTCCACAGGTAGGCACATTCCGAAAAAAAGTCAGTTCCTAGTGGGCTTTCTGCCGCCCTGGGGAGGGAGGAAATCAGGGGCTATTGCCCTGATATGCCCCCGAGGGGGGCAGAAAGACGGTGGATATTTTTTTGGGGGGGTCGGGGCATTGGGATGTCCATTCTGGTCAGCCCCCACCCCTGCGTATAAAAAAGCCAGCATAATCACTGGCACATAGTGAGCTTTCTATCCCGCCCCCCCTGGGGGGCAGAGCAGAGGCTACTGTCCCATTCTGCATCCTGGGAGGGGCAGAAAGACTGTAGATTTTTTTTTGACGTAGGGGCATTAACATGCTCATTCTGGGCAGCCCCCACCCCTACCTATGTAAAAAAAAAAATCCCTGGCGCTTAGTGGGCTTTCTGCCTCCTCCCCTGGGGAGCAGATAGGGGGGCGGAAAATCTTTTTGTTTCTTTGGGGGGAGTAGGGTGGGGCATTTACATGCCCATTCTGGGCAGCCCCCACCCGGGCCTTCAACAAAAAGAATCCCTGGCATCTAGGGTGCTTTCTCCCCCCCACCCCCGGGGGGCAGAATGACAGGAATTTTGTGGGGGGAGGGGTGGGGGCATTGGCATGCCCATCTGGGGCAACTCGCACCTCTAAAATAAACGGCCTTTCCAGCCTATTATAGGTCAATTAGTCCAGTAAAAATACATAGCACACAAGGACACTGATAATAAATTTCAGTCATCAGGGCTTGTGTATTGATGGTGATAGTCAGCATTTCGACCCCTTGGTTGTACAAGGTAATTACATCTTTAGAATGGGGTGCCGCTCGCAGCGGCTGTTCCTTGCCACCAGCGTCCACCAGGAGAGTGGTAGACAGCGGGACTTCATAATCCAGGAGCCCTCGCAGCCAACAACATCGAGCTCCTCCCCCTGCTGCCTTATAGCCACTCGCGGCCCCCGCTTCGCGGAAGCCGCTCGCAGCGTCTGTTCCTTGCCACCAGCGTCCACCGGGAGAGTGGGAGACAGCGAGATTTCATAATCCAGGAGCCCTCGCAGCCAACAACATCGAGCTCCTCCCCCTGCTGCCTTATAACCACTCGCGGCTCCTCCCCCTACTACTCTCAGGCCATATCATTTGCTATGCTCACCGCTACGCGGGACGCTCGCCGGGTGAAGCCTTGGCCAACGGCGGGCCTGTTTGAAGCCGGAGTAGGCCGGGCCCACTCTCTAACGTCTGGCCTCGGAGACGGACGATCAACGCTGTTTGGTAAGTCAAGCACCATAGATTTAAGCTTCTCAACCGAGGGCCAAAACTTCCCACTCACTAGTGATGGCGTCAGGCTCTACCAAGGATAAGTCGGGCATGAAAAGTGGGGGTATGATGGGAACACTGGACTACTTCTTCATGAGAGCCTCTAATGTGCTTGCGCAAGAGATAGCAGTAACTGAACGACGGCTATCACCTGACGCGCTCGCACACTCCTGTCAGCCGGTGGTTGGATATACACGGGCCAATTCACCTGCACAGGACGTACCTTGAGGTAATTCCTCCCCCCTCAGGGCAGTTAATACATCAACAAATGACCTGACAGACTCCACAACAGAGATAAGGGCACCAGCTGAGTTATCTTGCCCTAAAACAAGGTCGATGACTGCCCCTTTAATGAGTAGAAAAGATCATCCATCAAAGACGCAAGGAGCCACTAAAAAATAAAACGGGATGCAGGCTATTTAAAGAAAAATTGCCCCAGCAAATCAAAGAAAAGAAGGTTGGATGAGGTTGAGCAGAAATCCCTGGAACCTCATGATGAGACTGAGCCAGTGACACTTTTTGCCGAACCTATGGCTACCGATATGCCAATTGTCCAAGTGCCCATTGTGAACAATGCCTTATGAGATAAATTGGGGGCCCTTTTTTTTATCTTTTAGTACCCCTCACTCACAGACAGGCTGCTATTGAAGCTAATTTATCAACTTTAACCAATGCTCTTAACCAGACTGTAGGGAGCGTAGCTAAACTAACAAAGGTTGATGATAAGTACCCACCTGTGATTTCAAATGGTTTGAATATTGTGGGTCGAGCCAAGCCAGTAGCCCCAGATTTTAATGCTGCAGGTTTAGGTAGGCCAGTCGCACTAGACTCAAAAGTACAAGGGCCTGGGAATGTGGTAATGGGTACAGCAGGGCAAGCTGAGGCTGTTTCTAATTCTGGTCCGGACTCAAATTTGCGACATAAATCTATACCACGTAATGATCCTAATATATTTACACAGCAACAACGCATTAGCAACTTAAGGCCCATACAAATTAACATACCACCTGAATCTAGCCCATATGTGGTGGTTTTAGCCGGGGTTCCTGAATTGAAGAATGTGAGTGAGGAGTCACATACTTCACTTAAGAATAAAGTCACAGACTGGCCTAATAAAAACAGACCACTGCCGCCATCTGTAAGTAGCGAAATGTTATTTGTTCGCAGGGTGTCATGGGTGGGCCAAAGGGCAAGGGACTTAACAGGTGATTGTGTTGTGATAAACTTCAGAGACACATGGACACTGTCCCACATCTGCCAATTGGGCCAGTCCCGTTCTGTGACAGCTATCCAGTCGCTTCTCCTGTCATACTTTTACCCCCCGGGTCAACTCCGCACTAGCAACGGTTCTGAACAATCCTGGAACTTGGTAGGGCACCCAATAGCGGATGGAACTAGCCAGGGCAGGCCCAGAGACCCTCCAGGCCCAGTGGCAATATGCCTACATGATAGATACAGTGGCCTGGACCTGGTGGATTGACTGTGGTGTACATCGGGGGGCACAAATGGGGAAGTGATTGATATAGACACGGCCGAGAGGGTAGTGGGTGGAAATACAAAAGAAAGGAAAAGAGACAGCTCCAGTGGGGCTAGGATGGGGGGAAGGAGTAGGGCGAATATACCAACACTATACATCCTTAGCAATAGTCTACTCTGCACTGGTAGAAGCAGTGAGCCCAGAACCTCTGTAGCTGTGGTTGATAATTCACTGCCGCCCCTAGTGTACACAGTGACCCAGACCAAGGTAGGAAGTGTGGTTTTATCTAAGGATAAAGACGGGGCCCTCTGCCTGATTTATTTAAAATATTATCGTGGAATTTGGCAGGGTTGCCCAACAAATTGACTTGTCCTGATTGGGGCTCCTTTGTGGACGAAAGCGACGTGTGCCTCTTTCAGGAGACGTGGGCTCGAACTGAGCAACACTGGGTAGGTTTTGCTACGTTCTATGTCCCAGCTGTCTGGGGAGGGAAGGGCCGCCCGTCCGGGGGTCTCACTATCTGGGTCGGCACCTACCTTGGCTGCACTTCCAAATCTCTAAACACCTACTCGAAAGATATCCAATGCGTAGTTCTTACTTGACCTAATGCTTTCAAACTTGCGTTGATTAATGTTTATTCCCGCCCTGTAAGTCCAGCTAGCGAGTCTAGCACTATTGAGGATTTATCCCTCTTTATTCCAACAATCTCGAGCGGTACTCGCCTGCTGGTGGGCGGCGATCTGAACTGCCATTTTGAATCTCTCAAGGGCCTAAACGATGAAGCCCAAACATATGACCATTGGTCTATACCTGTGACTCAGGCTCCCCCTGCCAAGGCATGGTCGCCGTTAACCATACAAATTACGGCACTCACTCTAAATCATTCCTTACGTACCTGTAATGGCCGAACTCCCTCTGACATCCTAGCCAAATGTACTTATAACAAATCAGGACAAATGTCTCTTCTTGATTACATTTTGGCTGAGACAAGGCTATGGCCACTGGTCATTGATTTTAAATTTGCCATAAGAGCAGACAGTGATCACAACGCCCTTATCTTAGAACTGGGTTTACCCTATAGTAGTAGGAATGGTGTCCCAGCTCCTGATGCCAATGATGGTAATCTTACCGTCTCTAATGACAGGCGCAGAGTCAGTTGGCATAAATTAGTGGATCATCCGGAACAACTAGGGAAACTTTATAGTTCAATAATTCCTTTGTTTAGTGAGGTTGCAGCGCTAATCAACCAACCACCATCTTATGAATATCTAACTAAGTTGGAGGCCCTTCTTTTTTTTTTTTTACTTTATTTTTATTGCAAAGTAAGACAGTGTACATCCATCTGTTCTGGGTTACCTGCTAGTGCATACAGAGAAACGCTTCGTTTACAATACAAAACAGTCATATCACAGCCATTTAGCCCACAACCCGGAGGTCGGGTGGCATTAGTAACCATTGTCGTAATTAGCGTTTGTGCGGGAAACCCTAGTCTCGGCCTTTCAGAGCGTCTAACATCTGCTTTTTATAATTCCCTGTCCTCCAACTCTTTCAGGCAACCCAACCCATGCACTTAGTGGTATTTATTTTCAGGTACTATCATTTTGGTGCCCCGGCCTAGGGTCATGCCCCTATCCCTCTCCTGTGAACCTCTTGTAGCGCCCGGTTCCCAGCCACGCCTCATAGGGAGTCACCAGCCTAAGTACTCCGACGTAAAGAAAAAAAAAAACACTCATGGGGTTCTAATAAGTCCGTCCATTCTGCAATAACCATAAATAGCTTCAATGTCCCAACTAAACCCACCCCCCCGAACTGCAGTTAGTGTGGGCCTTCGCTCTGTCTCTTAACACCTCAAAGGGAGGAAACCTGTAGGATCGCAACCATTCTTCTGCATCTCACATGGAACAACTCTCATTACTTTCTCGGTTTAGTCTCCTGCTGGGGATAGGTTATCACTCAACAATCTCACTAGTTCTGCCCATGCGCGCGCTGCTTCTAGACTCTTCTCGTTAGCTGTACGGGTTGCCTGGCACAATCTGATTGTGCTCTCACTATGGGCCCATTTAGGGAGTTCGTTCGCCCACCGCTTACTGGAGGGACCTTCCTTCGACTTCCAGTGCCAGGTGATTTCCCTCTGGGCCAAAATGAGGCCCAGATCGATGAATTTACTGCTTATCTTGGTCTTCCTGGTGTGAGGGAACCAAAGCAACAAACAAGTCGCTTTAGTATATTCCACTTGCCTCTCCGTGACTTCATTAAGAAGCGTCCCTACCTCAGTCCAGTAGGACCCCAGTTTCGGACACTCCCACATCATGTGTTCTAGTTCTACATCAGGCGCTAGGCATCTAGGACACGCTGCTTCCTGCACGTGGAAATATTTCCTGATCTTTCCCGGGGTTAGGTAAGCTCTATGTATTATAAAAAAGTGTACCTGCTGAAATCGTGCATTCCTGCATCCTTTCCAGGTCCTTGTCATGATGCGACCCCAGGTTGCGTCCGGAATGGGCTTCCCTATGCTCGCTTCCCACTTCTGTTTGAGAGTCGTCAGGGGTTCCAGACCTTCATTTAGCATTCATGTGTGCAGGCAAGTGACCGCCTTGACCGTTCCCTCCGTTATCACCACATATTGGCAAGGCATCGTGGTCTGCGGTTCTGATTGCCCTGTCCTCCAATGTTTCCGCATCGCAGTGGTAACAGCCATGTGCAAAAGGTAACTTCCGTCAGGAAGGCCAAATTGGTCTTGCAGCGCCCTAAATGGCAACAACTCGCCGTTGGCATATAAGTCGCCCACCATTTGTAACCCCAGCTCCTCCCATTCCAGTAGCCGGGACCAGTCCCCTCCGTGTGGCAATGCAGTCAGCATGCCTAGAGGGATCTCGGGTGCATATGGATGTACCACTCTCGCCCTCTTTTGACTCTTATTCCAGCACAGCCTCAGGGTCTTCTCTTCCAGGGTTAAATACCTGATTACTAGGTGCTGTTGCATGACTATATAAGAGAGGACATGCCTCTGTATCCCCGATCCGCGAGCTTCTTCTGGACCCCTAAATTCCCGTGCTACATTCTGTGTAAGGATCTGCAGCTGCGCCGCCAGATAATAAAGTTCGAAGTTAGGTACTGCTAGTCCCCCCTCCTGTTTCGGCCGTAACAGCGTATCCAGTGCCACCCGTCTCCTTCCTGTCCCCCATAAAAATCAATGGTAAGTGTCCGCAGTTCCCGAAAATACCGAGGGGGCACCCATAGCGGGAGTGTACGGAAGTAATAGAGTACACGCGGCAAGGCCACCATCTTGAGCAGTGCAACTCTCCCTAACACCGATAGGGGCAGTGTTGCCCAGAACGCCATATTGTCCCTCAGTACCCTTATGCAGCGCCCTACGTTTCCTTCCAACATATTTTCCGCCTTATGAAATATCCGAACCCCCAGGTAGGTGAAGCACGAGCGCTCCCACACCAAACCAGCGACCAGTTGCGGCTGGGGCGTATCTGCCCTTAAAGGGAAGACACATGTTTTACTCCAGTTCACATGAAGTCCCGATAGCCCCCCAAAATCCGATAGCATGCTCACCGCACCTTTCAGGGCAACCGTCCTGTTCGCTAGGTACAGCAGCAAATCATCCGCATACAACGATATGTAATGTGGAAGTCCGCCGCAAATCAGGCCGTCATACGCTGTCCCCGATCTGGTGCAGACCGCCAAAGGTTCTATCGCTAGCGCGAACAACAGTGGCGATAGCGAACACCCTTGTCTCGTGCCTCTCTGCACCGGATATTCCGGCGATACGGCCGAGCCCAGCCGCACCCTAGCCACCGCAGAGGAGTACAAGACCTTCGTCCAATGTCTGAATCGCTCGCCTAATCCGAATCTCTCCAAAACCCTCTCCAGATATTCCCATTCGAGGCTGTCAAAAGCCTTTTCTATATCCACAGATAGCACAGCTGGTGTCGACTCTTCCCAGAGGTCAGTACTCAAAACTCCTATAAGGCGCTGGACTTTATGCGAGGTGTTCCTAGTTGGTATAAACCCCGCCTCATCTGCATGAACCAAGGCCGTCATGTGGGGCAGTAACCTTGTAGCTAGAATGCGACTTAGTATTTTGTAGTCCACAGTTAACATAGACAGCGGCCTATATGAGGTCACATCCTCACCCTCTCTCCTAGGCTTCAACAAGGGGACAACCAGCGCCACCCTCATGAATTCAGGTAGGTGGCCCAGTTCCATCGCCTCATTATAAACCTCCTGCAGTTGGGGCGCCAGGGAGTCAATGTATGTTGTGTAGAATTCTATGGAGAGACCATCTACCCCCGGGGTCTTGTTTCTGGCCATGTGTTTGATTGCTCCCCTGATCTCATTCATAGTGATAGCCTGACCTAGCTCTTTGACGTCCTCCTCCTCCAGCTGCGGAAGTGTTATCCCCTTCAGAATTGGAGGCCCTTCATGAGGGCTTACTGTTAAACTTGGCCGAGCTACTCAATCCTCGGGTGTCTGGGAGGGTAAAAAGGGTGCCCCACCGCTTATGGTATAACCCAGCATGTAGGAAGGCCAAAGAAGAGCTATTGCAGGCTATAAAAGACAATGCTAGAACTGCAATTAAAACTAGGAGGGCACACTATAAATGGCTGACCAACTGCGCTAAGGAAGAGTGGGATCACAAAAAGTGGTCCAGCTTATCTCTGGCGCTTGCAACTAAAGATTCCCGTAAATTTTGGTCTATAATTAATAATGGCAGCAGCCAGCCGAAAGCAGCAATAGAACCGAATATAGCGCCAGAAGCCTGGGAAGGTCACTATCGGGCCCTATATTCCACTGTGGGACTTACTGACGACACCAAGGTCCTAGTCGCCCTGTCTGCATTAACTTTTCACCCTGAGGTGATTGAGTTTACGGTGCCAAAAGTTTGTAATGCCATCTCTAAACTTGCCTCAGGTAAAGCCCCAGGCTTGGATAAACTCCTGGGGGATCTCTTTAGGCAGGAACCGAAAATCTGGGGCCCATATTTTCAGATTCTGTTCAATGCGATCCTGAGAGGCATGACGGTTCCCTGTACTTGGCTGGGCGCAGAGATAGTGCCCATATTCAAAAAGGGCTCTTCTCTACTCCCATCCAACTACAGACCCATCAGCCTCATCGATGTCCCCCAGAAGATCTTTGCAAGACTCATTCTGGACCGGTTGCAGGACTGGATAGAGTCTGCAATCCTTAGTCCCTACCAGGCAGGGTTTAGGAAGAATATCTCCACTGTGGACCAAATTTTTCGTTTGCAACTTTTGTACTGGAAAACAGTGAGATTAGAGGGTGGCAGCCTCTATATGGTATTCATCGACCTCCGCTCCGCCTTCGACCTTGTTCCCCGGGGGAAACTCTGGGCTGTTCTTCTCGAGCTCGGTATTCCCATGCACCTTCTGTCTGTTCTGATGAGGCTACATGAGGCCAACTTTGGCCAAGTCAGATGTGGGAAAAACGGTACACTCTCTTCTAGATTCCCTGTTGGCAGGGGGTAAGGCAGGGCTGCGTGCTCGCACCGACCCTGTTCTGCCTCTATGTCAGTGGAGTAATCACGCACCTTAATGGAGTCCTGCACAACAATGCGCCAAAGTTGTCAGGCAACAGGGTCCCTGCAATCATGTTCGCCGACGACACCCTTTTGCTTTCTAAATCCCCAATGGGAGTACAGCGAATATTGGATGGTTTTCAGGAATTCTGCATCATTCGGGGCTTGGAGATCAATTCTTTGAAAACAAAATTCATGATCTTCAATCCGCCGAGATATACGCGGCCAAACCCAAGTTTAGGGGCCACGATATTAGAAAGGGTAACTACTTTTGACTATCTGGGGTCACAATTAATGAAAACTTGATGTGGGGCCCCAAGCAGATTAAGTCACAATTAAAACTGGCTCAACTCTCGGGCGGAATTCTTAAACTATCTAATAAGTCCACAATTAAACCTGTGGGACCACCATTAGAGGTGTACAAAGCACAAACCAGGGGTGCCATTATGTATGGGGGTGAACTTTGGGGCTACTGCAACAGGCCCGAAATCATCAGGACTGAAAATACATTTCTAAGAGGGTTGTTAGCACTACCGTCTAGTACCCCACTCCTTCCCTTAAGGTTTGACCTGGGAATCAGACTGATCGATGAAGAGCTAGCGCTAAAGCCCCTGAGATTTTGGCGCAGGCTCTGGGTAACTTCGGAGCTGTTACATTACGGAGAAGAACTCAAGGAAATACTGACTTTTACAGGTTCAGGGAATGTTCCCTGGCTTGCTTACATAAGAAAAGAATTCATAAGGTTAGAAATCTCTGACTATGGTCTGACTCAGAGCGGGGTTGCAAAAAGTTGTCGCGCACCCAGCTTACGAATATATTTCGTGCCGACAGACTCAATGCTGCACCATGCAACCCCCAAACTGGCTCTACAACAGCCTCTTTCTTACTGGTTAAAGATTCTTATTTACTCAAGCAATTCCTTGATGACATTTACCCTAATCTAGCAAAAAAACAATATGTCCAGTGGAGGCATGGGGTTCTACCATTGCGAGCTTTTACCAGCAGGTGGTCACCCTCTGCCCCGAAAAATTGCCCAGCATGCAAATGTGATACTGAAACCGAGCTCCATGTGCTGTTTTTTTGTCCGGGGTATCACAAGGCTAGGAATTATTGGCTTGTTCCTCTATGTAAAAATCTAGGCTTCCGACAATGCATGCAGGCATTTAGAATATTAAAAGTTGACACAACTGGTCTGATTGTACTTGCTGACTCAAAATTTTTGGCTGCCATGTGGCATAAGCGCAGGCTCCTAATTGCTCGAACTTAAGCCTGGATTGGCAGCCCATAGCCACATACTGTTCTTTTTTATGTGTTCTTAAATTGTTATATGAAATGTATTTATTATTTTAACAAATACTAATTGTGTTTAATACTTATGAATCCTGACCAAATGTGCCTGTGGTAAAATTTGCTGAAACAATTTTTTCTACAGTTAATCTATACTGTCACCTATTTGCACTGTTTTTGTACATCATTGTTCTCTTTTATGGCACACTGCCGAAATATAGATCTTAGAATGGGGTCTTCATCAGGACTTGGTAAGAGCCCCTAATTTGAACCACAGCGTATCGATTCAGGCTGTGCAGAGAGTGGTCTCAAAAGAGCTCTATTTGGCGGGAGACTGTACGGCCTGCAATAAAATTGTTGCTACTATGACCATTTGTTTATTATACTGGAGAGTGAACGGGGCAATCCGAGTTCTTTCTCTCTCCCACCGCATGTGGTGGATGTTATTTTATTGTCCAGGAGACACTCCACCAAATCTGTTTATTCCTCTAGGTGAGTTAGATTTGTGAAGTGGTGTGGAGAGAGGTCCATTGATCCTTTGAAGGCTATCGGATGCACTCCGTTTTTAACTTTCCTTGGCCCAACAAGGTTGTGCAGTGGTGACGGTTGATGGTTACTTGTCGTCCTTGCCGGCCTTCCTTTGTTTACCGGATTAGCCGTCTTTATTTAAGGCCCCCATTGTCATGAGGTTTGTTAAGGGCCTCATCAATAGGTTTTCTACTACTCCCTTTTTAATGCCTCAGTAGGATTTGAATTTGGTACGTACATTTGGAGCCTCTTCATAGTTGCCCCTTGATGTTGCTTTCATTTAAGACAATTTTTCTGGCAGCTATCACCTCGGCTGAGAGGGTGAGTTAGCTGCAGGCTCTTAGCTCCAAACCTCCATTTACCTCATTTTATGCGGATAAGATGGTTCTTAGGACCAGAGCTACTTTCCTGCCTAAGGTGGTTACTGCCTTCCATCTAGGGCAGTCTATCAATTTGCCCACTTTCTATCCTCCCCCTCACCCTTCCAGGGCTGAGGAGAGACTTCACCACCTGAACCCTAAAAGGGTGGTCAGCTTTTATCTGGATAGGACCAGGGACTCGAGGTTGAATGACCAGCTCTTCGTTGGCTATGTGGGAAAGATATAGGGCAATGCCGTCCACAAGAGAACTCTGTCCAGGTGCATCATCTTGTGTATCAAGATATGCTACGCTCTGGCTAAGAAGGTTCCACCTGAAGATATCAGAGCGTATTCTACTAGAGCAAAGTCTTCTACATCTGCTTTGGCTAGGGGTGTCCCTGTAGTGGACATTTGTAAAGCTACGACATGGGCATCTCTCCACACTTTCGCTGAGCATTATTGCTTAGATTCTGAGGTGAGGAGGAATGGCCATTTTGCACTGTCTGTGCTGCAGGACTTTTTGGCATGAGTTGCTGGACACCCTCCTCCGGGAGTGGGACTGCTCTGGGATTCAATTCAAAAGGTGAGGAATCCACAGGCAGATTGTGAGAAGTTGGCCTAGTATATGCTGTCCGCTAATTAAAGTGGGCACCTTGCACCAGTCCAAACACCCTGATGGTGATTTAAGAGTTCAATAATAACCTTAAAAAGCTATCCATGTGGTAGCTGTGGAGAGCAGCCTTCACTACTTAGTCTTCAAGGAGTGTTAACCAGCTTGTTCTACCAGAATGCAACCTTATAGTATTGGTTAAATTAAAGGAGAGCCACACAGTAGTTATACAAATATGTATTTATTAATATAACACTATCTAGTACAACACAGTATCTCCTACATAGAGATAATGACAAAGCAGGCAATACTTAAGCACATAAATGACAGTAAATATCAGTATTACACAGTGGGCCTCGGGGGGGGACCAAACCATATACTAAAATAGTGGTATAAGAACTACGATTCGAGTCAAGATAGTGTCTAGAGGATGTAGAATCACCGGGACCCCAGGGAACCACCCAAGGTGAGTAAGTAGGGACCCCACGAAGGACAGGTGCAGTGTGGGAACACGACCGCGTGCTCCATACAATACTATGAGAAAGTCGTGGTTGAAGTTTTAGAGTCTAAGGACCCTTCCAGTGGACTTCGAAGAAACCCTGTGGAAGTTAAGAGGTTGAGAGCCACCCCACACGTGGATACCGAAGTACCTGAGTTGCCTATCCCAGGGAAGCCAGGTGCATAGGTCTGAAGTGGCATTGGAAACCGCCACCGAACCCAATGGAGGACTTCGAAGAAGAGCCGCTGCTGGAAGGAAGAAAAGTGTCAGTTGGAATCCAAAGGTGGATTCTTGTCTGTAGTTCCATTTTGTAAGGCCTCTCGTGGGTGGTATAATACATGCTTCAGCCCTTGTGAGGTCTCTGAAGTACCTATGCCCTGGGTACATGGGTACCATATACTAGGGACTGAGAAGGGTACCCCAGTACCCAATCTTGAGTGTACCTAAGTACATAGCACAACAGTTTAAGGAGAAAGCAGATAGACTGGGGTCCTGATTAGCAGGCTCCCAGTCAGACTAGTCAAAAACACTATCACATTTAGCACAAAGCATTGGCATAGCCAATAGGTCTCGCTTTTGGGACCTTCTAAGTATTTAGTTATGCAGCACAATATCCTTGCTGCAACAACATCAACTGTTGCGTGGCTAAAAACATATAAGGTCCCAAAGGCAAGACCTATTGGCTATGCCAATGTTTGTTATTTATTGTTCTTGGGGGAAACCGGGCTGATGCCAGGAGGGTCAAGGGTGAGTGGCAGGGAGGCGAGGAGTGAATGCCAAGAGGGACAAGCGTGACTGTCAGGCCATGAGTGTGACGGGTGAGTGCCAGAGAGGTGAGGAGTGAGTGCCAGGGAGATGAGACGTAAGAGTCAGGAGGGTCAAGGGTGAGTGCCAGGGAGGGTAGGGGTGAGTGCAGAGAAGGAGGAAGTATGAGTGCCAGGGGTGAGGGGTAGCTTTCAGGCCAGGCAGTGAAGGGCTAGTGCCACGGAGGTGAAGGTTGAGTGCCAGGTCAGGGGGATGAAGGGTGAGTGTCAGGGAGATGAAGGTTGAGTGCCATGGAGGTGAGACGTAAGAGTCAGGAGGGTAAAGGTTGAGTGCCAGGGAGGGGAAGGGTGAGTGAAAGGGGTAAAGAGTAGCTGCCAGGCCAGGGGGATGAAGGGCTTGTGCCATGGAGGTGAAGGGTGAGTGCCAAGGGGGCGAGTAGTGAATGCCAGGAAGGACATGGGTGAGTGTCAGGGAGGTGACAGTTGAGTATCACGCAGAGTCAATGCTGAGTGCCAGAGAGGGAGAAGGGTGAGTGCCAGGTGTGAGGAGTGACTGCCAGGCCTGAGGGGTGAAGGGTGAGTGCCAGGGAGGTGAGGGGTGAGTGACAGACTGCAAACAGTAGTGAGCTGGGGTCTAGAAGGAGGTGCAGAGATCATCACCCGGTGTGTGTCAGGCTGGGACGCACTAGCGCCAGGCCAGACTTGGGTGGATGCAAGAACCTCTGAAAGGCGGGTGCCAGGTCACTCGTAACCTTAGTACAGGAGTGAGGTGCGCAGGAGAGAGTAACATCTTAAAACCAGAAACAATTCAAAATCCTGAATAGTCCACGTTATGGTCTTACAACCTTATGTGGAAAATAATTAGCAAATGAATGGGCTTCCGTAGTGGACTTGCAGCTTGTTACAGTAACTTATTGAGAAAAAGTTTGCATTGCAAATAAGCCAAAGCTAACACAATTTGAATTAGTAACTGTAAGATTCGCAGTGAACTAGAGGCAAGTTAAAAAAGCACCGCAGAATTGAACGGAGGATACAGAATAATAAAAATGGGGGCAATATTGGTCTCCTTTTCGCAGCTGAGGGCCAAAAAAACAGGGTGTTGTGGAGGACTCGGATTCCGGTGGAATCAGAATTTTTAAAAGAGTCAATATTTTATAAACCTTTTTTTTGCGGTTGTGTGTGGTTGTGGTTGTGTGTGTTTGTGGGTGCTTGTGTGTGTGGTTGTGGGTGTGTGGGGGGTGTGGTTGTGGGTGTGGTTGTGTGTGCGGTGGGTGTGGTTGTGTGTGTGTATGGTTGTGTGTGTGTGTGGTTGTGTGTGGGGTTGTGTGTGTGTGGTTGGGTGTGTGGTTGTGTGTTTGTGGTTGTGTGTGTGGTGTGTGTGGGTGTGGTTGTGTGTGTGTGGTTGTGTGTGTGGCTGTGGGTGTGTGTGTGTGGTTGTGTGTGGGTGTGGTTGTGGTTGTGTGGGTGTGGTTGTGGGTGTGGTTGTGGATATGGTTGTGTGTGTGGTTGTCTGTGTGGTTGTGTGTGGTGTGTGGGGGGTTGTGTGTGGTTGTGTGTGTGTGGGTGTGGTTGTGTGTGTGGTTGCATGTGTGGTTGTGAGTGTGGTTGTGTTTGTGTGTGTGGTTGTGGTTGTGTGTGTGTGATTGTGTGTGGTTGTGTGTGCTTGTGGTTGTGTGTGTGTTTGTGTGTGTGTGCAGTTGTGTGTGTGTGTGGTTGGGTGTGGGTGTGGTTATGTGTGTGTTTGGTTGTTTGTGGTTGTGGGTTTGGGTGTGGTTGTGGGTGGTTGTGTGTGTGGTTATGTGTGTGAGGTATGTATGTATGGGTGTGGGTGTGGTTGTGTGTGTCTGTGGTTGTGTTTGTGGTTGTGTGTGTGTGGTTGTGTCTGTGGTTGTGTCTGTGTGGTTGTGTGTGGTGTGTGGGGGGTTGTGTGTGGTTGTGTGTGTGGTGTGTGTGGCTGTGTGTTGTTGTGTGTGTGGTTGTGTTATTGTGTGTGGTTGTGTGGTTGTGGTTGTGTGTGTGGTTGTGGTTGTGTGTGTATGTGGTTGCGTGTGCTAGTAGTTGTGTGTGGTTGTGTGTGTGTGTAGTTGTGTTTGTGTGCGTGTAGGTGTGGTTGTGTGTGTGTGTGGTTGTGGGTTTGGCAGTGGGTGTGGCTGTGAGTGTGGTTGTGTGTGGTTGTGTGTGTGGTTGTTTGTGTAGTTGTATGTGGTTGTGTGTGTGGTTGTGTGTGTGTGGTTATGTGTGTGTGGTTGTGTGTGTATGGTATGTGTATATGGGTGTGTGGGTGTGGTTGTGTGTGTATGGTTGTGTTTGTGGTTGTGTGTGTGGGTGTGGTTGTGGTTGTGTGTGTGGTTATGTGTGTGGTTGGGGTTCTTCATGGTTGTGTGTGGGTGTGTGGTTGTGGGTGTGATTGTGTGGGTGTGTTGTGTTTGTGGATGTGTGTGTGAGTGTGTGTGGTTGTATGTGTGGTTGGGTTTGTGTTACTATCCTTGTGGGGACTTGGGTGTGACACACTCACACTGTGGGGACTTGATTGCGCTGTGGGGACCTGAACCCAGGTCCCCACACTGCAATGCCCTTTAAATAACAAAAAATGACTTCAGGAACATCTGTGTCAATGTTTATAACTTGGTTGTGTGTGTGTGTGGTTGTATGTGTGTGGTTGTGTGTGTGTAGTTGTGTGTGTGTGCGGTTGTGTGTGGTTGTTTGTGTGTGGTTGTGGGTTTGGGTGTGGTTGTTTGTGTGTGTGGTTGTGTGTGTGTGGTTGTGTGTGTGTGGTGTTGTGTTGTGTGTTTGGGTGTGGGTGTGGTTGTGTGGATGTGGTTGTGTGTGTGGTTGTGTTTGTGGTTGTATGTGTGGTGTGTGTGTGGTGTGTGTGTGGTTGTGGGTGTGGTTATTTGTAGTTGTGTGGGTGTGGTTGTGGGTGTGGTTGTGGTTGTGTGTGTGGTTGGGGTTCTTCGTGGGTGTGTGATTGTGTGTGTGTGTGGTTGTGTTTGTGGATGTGTGTGTGGTTGTGGTTGTGTGTGGTTGTGGTTGTGTGTGTGTGGCTGTGTGGGTTTGTGTGGTTGTATGTGTGGTTGGGTTTGTGTTACTATCCTTGTGGGGACTTGGGTGTGATAACACACTCACACTGTGGGGACTTGATTGCGCTGTCGGGACCTGAACCCAGGTCCCCACCCTGCAATGCCCTTTAAATAACAAAAAATTACTTCAGGAACATCTGTGTCACTTTTTACAACTTAAAAAAAAATTGCCTTTTGGGGACCTGTGTTTCATGAAGTGTATTTATATTTCTGCCCAGGTCTTCCCCTGTAGAAAGGAGACAGTACTGCAGCCTTAAACACACTTTGCATTTAAACAATCTTTCTTCACCAGGAACACATGCTAGCAGCAGAAAGCACAGGCATTTGATAGGAAAAGTTTTACCAGGGCCTGCAAAGTTTGGTCGTCGGTGTGTCCGAGGGCCGCAATGATGCCAGCAGGGGGGCGTAAAGTCAGTGTATGGGAAGCAAAGCATGTGTATTTAGTGGCTGAACAAAATTGCACAGTGTGAAACCGGAAATACCTGGGATGAATCCCGACTTCTCCACTTGACCAAACTGTGTGACCCTGGGCAGTTGTTCTTTTCAAATTTCCCTCCTTTTTCTTTATTATCATATAAGAGGAACTCGAAATACAGGACTTAAGGGTGCATGTTATTCAAAACCCTCTCCTGTGCTTTGATGGAATCACTAATGGCATTGTTGTCAGGGTGGGGGGGGGGGAAGCATGAACGTTTCTTAATTCATGTTTGCAAAAACATCCCTTTAAGAAAAAAACTTCAGAATTGACTGCTATAATTTGATTTACTAAGGTGAAATAGTTCTACAGGTCAATTAAATACACTTTTAGAATCTTGAAAATACTATTGTATTTTTACACATTTGCTGTCTTTAAAAATGAAGGTGTTCCTAAAGTTAAGGGCCAGGTTACTGCCTTTCCCTAACTGCAGTTAACCTTTAAATGCGTTCTTGCTATATATTAGAAAAAATTCTTCATGTTAGTGCTGAGTTGAGTAAACAGCAGCCCAGTGCTGCTGCCCAGGGGGCTGCATGCAAAGGTCAGGAAGGCCGTCATTGCACATCAGACACCGGCACTTTCCAGGGGACAACATCCCCCAACAGGCCCAGCGGCAGGCACCTCCAAAGCACACCAGCAGTGCCAGGAGGAGCACAAAGTCAGCTTGGAGCCGCTTGTGGCACCTGGGGCGTGGGAGCCCATCATTGCACACCAGGCACCAGCACTTTCCAAGGGCCTATATCCCCCAAAAGGCCCTGGGGTAGGCGCCGCCAATGTGTACCAGCAGCACCAGGAGGCACCTAAAGGCAGCTTGGGGCTTCCGTGGCTCCTGTGGCACGAGATGCACCCAGGCCAAGGGCGGGCCCATCTACGCCTGTCAAAGCCCGGAGGAGGCTGGGCTGGGACATCACTCTAACCCCAGTATTTCAGGTCGTCTGGAGCCTGCATCAAGATGGGTAAGAAAAATCCAAACCAGAATTCTTGTCTGATTATCTATACTATTGACTCATTTTTATCCAAAGCTACTAATGATATATGTAAAGAAATAGCCCTTATGGAGTGCAGACTCTCTCTAGGGGACGGTGCCCACAGCTTCAATGATGGGCTTACAGTACTCTCTACCAGTACATCTGCTTCCACAGAACTCAGTATCAAGCCCAAGTCACGGTTTAACATTCAGGGGGATGCCGAACATTGTGACCTCCTATCAAATGTCACTGCACCTGTTATTGACATCCCTCCCTCCCTCCCTCCCGCACTGTCTAACCTCACTGTCCCCAAGCCCCCTCCCTTTCTGGCTACAAACGGTAAGAGGAAGAAATGTCCCACTAAAGAACCTCCCTCAACCCGAGCAAAGAAACTCACAAAATCATCTCCTCAACAACCAAGATCTAAGACCGGTTCTGATGTTTATGAACTCCCAACGGTTGCTGGTCCCTTTGGAAGACATGTGCCAAGACTCTCTCTATTATTTAGCCCGATATTATCACAGTTGGATAATATTGAACAAAAAATTGAGGAGTTACTAGGCCCCAGTAAAGTTCCAACACAGCCACCCCTTACACAATAACCAATTATTAAACCCTATGCTCACCACAAATAATCCTGTTTGTGCCATTTGTTTGCAGTCAGGACTATCATTAGTTGTGGTCAATCAAGGGTGTGTCCGCAAGGAGGAACACTACAAAGAGGGGGCATTCAGTTATTGTCAAGTGAACCTATGAACAATCCCTTCCCACTATCTGTAACATCTACCTCTCAGAAACCTGTGATCAGATTGGTTATCCCTAACCTTCCTGAGGGCTCTGGAAAAACCATTCAAAGATATGCCAAGCAGCCATCGTTTGATCTCACGCATAGATATTCTAAACATCAAAACCTTGATCTCCCACCCACAGCTCGCCCATATGTATTAGTTTTATTGAATGTTCCTGCTCTTAATTCCTCACAAAGTAAATCTACCACCCAGCTCATGGCCAAAGCACGCCACTGGTTAAACATTCACACAAGGCCAGGGCCTCTAATACGGAACCATCTCTTAATGGCGCGAAGAAGCTCTTGGGTGGGCCCTTCTCCAAAATCTTATGAAGGGTGATTGTGTTGTTTTAAACTTTGACAGCCCCCATTTGGTAAGAGATTTACTCTCACAATCCAGAGCTTATCCGAACCTATTTACTATGATCGTCTCCTCACCTCTGGGTTTCTTTTATAAACCACAAACCCCGCATCTGGGAGGGGTCCAGCATACAGTTTCAGATCGCCATCCACATGGGAACAGGATTCCTATGATTAATCCTGTACATTTTTCCACCTCCAATAGATTTGCCCCTTTATCAGGTCTAGATTCTTGTGATTGACATACAGGTAACCAGTTGTCCAACGGAATACAGCTTGAAGGGGTGGAGCAAATGGATGTTTGCCAGCTCTTACAGGGGGAAAAGGAATATCAGAGTTGTGCTCTCTCACACATATCAGCTCCCGACCAATGCACTGTTTCTCTTATTAGGGACACACAGAACCTAACATACTCTTTTGCATCCTGGAACATAGCTGAATACATCAGCAAGCGTAGCAATGAGGAATGGCTTTCTGTTCTGTCCAATTACCAGATTATCCTTATCCAAGAAACCTGGGAGACAGACCCAATATAGATCAATGGGTATAGGTCTTTTCAAACTTTGGTCTTACCATCTACAGGGGGTAGGCCCATGGGTGTCTTATTAACACTGATTCTCCAGTATTGGGGTGTCTTTCATAGATTCACATGCCTGAATCATTCCCCGTCGTCGGAGTGGGAGTCCCATGGTACATAAAAAAGCAATAATATGCCTATAGAAAAACTAAAACCTTGGTAATAATAAACCAGGAAGTAAAGTAGCCCTAAGCTACAGTGTACAAAACTTCCACACTCATGACTATCCTAGTCATTTTGTATAGACCAAACTGCAGCCAATCAGGGGACAGCATCCACCAGAATGTTCTCCTCAGAGGCTCAGGCTCTCAGATTTTCTACCGCACGTCGTGTGAAGGGAGTCTCCCTGAGCTCTGCTCAGTTTCTTCTTACTTTGGTTGGTTTTTTACCTTCTAAAGATGTCTACTTCTAAATCCATTTTTAGGGCTTGTGATTCTTGTGGAAAGCTAAGGTTGTTTAAGGAGGATCCTCGCAAGAAATGCATATATTGTCTGTATCCAGATCATGAGTTGAAGGAGTGTAAAATCTGTAGAACCTTTTCTCAGAAAACATCAGGGACAGAGAGGGTCGTCTTCTCCTGTGGCTCCAGAAGATAAAGGACCAGGATAACCCCGTTTCTGAGGTAGGGAGCATAGCCTTGGGGTCTTCTATATCCTCTAGGAAGAGGAAAGCTGAGGTTGAGTTAGCTTCTCCTGGGGCGAAGGTGTTGAAGAGAGCCCAATCCTCTCAGGATTCTGGCGTGCCTTCTACTTCAAAAAAGGCTTCTCCACCTGTTAAATCTGGTCCTGGTACGCCCTCAAGGAAAACTGGAAAATCTACATCTTCCAAAATAGCTTCTCGTAAAATTTTACCTCAGACTACACCTTTGACCACTTCAGCGTCAAATACAGCTTCACCGTTAGAAAACGGAAAATGGAGTTTCTAGAATGTGTTGCACTGCTCATCATATTGTTGGTCACACCTGACTACGATTCATTTTGTATTCCTGTTAATGATGTCGCTGATTTTCTCCACACGCTATGTGACTGTATGCTTATGTGTACCAACCTGATGCGAATAAAGAGATTTAAAAAAAAAAAAAAATACAGCCTCACCGTCGGCATCTCTTCATGTTGTCACCTCTTCAGCATCTACGGTGATTTTCTCCTCACCAAAACCAGCTATGGTGATGTCTACAGCCTCCTCACCGGCGGCGTTGGTTCAAGTCCAAGTTCGACCCATCTCGTCGACGAAGATAGTACCATCGATCCTCGACGCCCCTCCGTCGACGAGGATCCTGAAGGTACCGTCGACGAGTACTTCGTCGTCGACTCAAGCGTCGACGAACATCTTGCCGTCGACGAAGATAGTCCTACCGTCGATGGCATCCTCGTCGACGAAGATTACTTTACCGTCGACGACATCCTCGTCGACGAAGTTACCGGCGACGAAAAAAATACCCCCGTCGACGACCTCCTCGTCGACGAAGAAGGTGCTTCCGTCGACGACGTAATCGTCGACGAAGAAGAAGACACCCCCGTCGATGAAATCATCGTCGACCAAAATGTTACCATCGACGGACACACCGTCGACGAAGGTTCTTGTTCCACAGTTGGATACAGGTTTTTCACCGTCCACGGTGCCACTGTCAACCTGTATGGAAATGCAAGTATGGTCAGCCAAAAAGCCATCCACAATACCTTTGCCTTCACCGTCTACCACAGCTTCAATTTTAGAAAGGCATGGTTCATTCTTAACAGCTCTATCTCCACTAAAATTTCCGGAAAAATTACTAGATTCTGAAGAAGAGGAATCCTATGAAGATGACACTTTCTGTGCAGCTAGAAGCCCATCTGAGCTGCTTATAACATTTCAGGATGAGGAGCAGGAAGAGGAGGAACAATTCCTTGATTCTTCTGGTCGTGCTCCTGTGTCTGCACCTACCACGCGAATACTGCTGGGCCTGTTACATAATCTCCAATATATGTTAAGGGATTATTATCACCGATTTCCTCCATCAGAATCAGGTGATTCTCACCTCTCTACACCTGTGCCAAGAACATCTACGGCAACACTAAGACCTCCAAGACCAGCTTCTCCGCTGCCATCTAGGGAGACACGACCTGCAATACCTCCTTCGCCAGTGCCATCTCATCATACACAGGGTGATAATACTTCGGAGGAGGAACGAGAAGAAGGCGAAGTGGACGACAAGTCAGTATCGTCGGAGTGGGATGAGTATCAAGCACAAACTCATTTTCTCCAGCTGGCCCACCTACGGCGAATTCTCCACCGGTAAACATTGCAACCTTCCACCAAATCATGGACAAGGCAACAAAAAGGTTCCTCATCACCATGGAGGCTAAGCAGGATGAGTGCTTCCTATATGATTTTAAAGATTAACCGCAACAACAAGTCAGGTCCATACCAATAATTGATTTTATCTGGAAGGAAGGTCTGAAGGTAATGGCTATGCCAAACTTTCTACCTGCAGTTCTACCTCGGGTAGATAAGAAGTATAAGGCACCTAACACGTCACCGGCATGCCTTATTGGCCAGGCTAAAACAGATTCAGTGGTTACCCAGGCGGCTCGGCTCAGAGGAGAGCCAAAAATCCATCTACGCAGGTCACTGCTCCCCCAGATAGAGAGGGAAGACGCCTTGATTCAATAGGAAAGAAGGTCTCAACTATTACGGCAACTACTGTCTGTGCCGCGAACTCCCTTGCGATACTTGGGCGATATGACAGGCAGATGTGGTCGGACATATCGCCTTACATTGAAAAACTTTCAGAGCCTGATAGATCTGAAGTCAAAAAGATTTTACAGGGAGAATGTGTTTCATCTGAAATTATTGATGCTGCAGTGGACGAGGCAGCCACAGGTTTCAGACAGCTGGCGGGTGCAGCTGATATGAGAAGACAGGGATGGTTAAAATCTACATCTTTTCGCCTGGAGGTCCAGTCTAAGATCATGGACATGACCTATGATGGAGAGTTCCTTTTTGGGCAACATGTGGATGAGGCTTTACAAGCCATAAAGAAAGACACGGAGACTGCACGGTCACTGGGATCTCTTCAATTTCGTAAATCTTCCTTTCGTGGAGCAGTAGGAAGAGGCAATTTCTCTAACAGAGGAGGTTACTCACAACAGCGTTCCTACAACAACTCGCAGGGTAACTAAAGATACCAACCATACAGACAACAAACGTATGGTCAAGAGAGAAACAATTACTCCCAGTCAAGAGGAAAAACTTCTTATCGAGGAAGAGACAACAAGGGCAAGTGAGAAACACATCCTGCCACCACTTTTACCCAACCTGAAGCAAATTGGAGGAAGAATATCCCTATATTACTCAAATTGGTCCAACATTACTACGGACAGATGGGTCCTGGACGTGGTATCCAGAGGTCACATTCTAGAATTCGTCAAAACCCCTCCAAATTCTCCCCCAAAAGGACCACCACCAGCTCATCTCAAGGAGCTGTTCTCCCAAATATATTCCATGATTCGGAAAGGAGCAATCGAAAGGGTGCCTCAACATCAAAGAGGAAAACTATTTTATTCGAGATTTTTCCTGATTCTGAAGAAGTCAGGGGAATGGCCCCCCATCCTCGACCTGCGTGCCCTCAACAAATACCTCAAGAAATTATCATTCAGGATGTTGACGCTTCAAGAAATCCTCCAGTTTCTTTCAGAAGGGGATCACATGGCAACACTTGACCTTCAGGACGCATACTTCCATGTGCCGATTTTTCCTAAACACCGGAAGTTCTTACGGTTCAGAGTGGCTGGCAGGGACTTTCAGTTCAAAGTTCTCCCCTTTGGACTACGTTCAGCCCCCAGAGTTTTTACAAAGATGTTAGCTCCGGTGGCAGCCCACCTGTGATTGGAAGGAATTCAAATTTATCCATATTTGGACAACTGCCTTATCAAGGCCAGTTCTTTCGTCACAGCAAGAACTCACGTTCAAAGTTGTCTGTCACTGCTTCAGAGCCTGGATTTCTCAGTGAATTTCGAAAAATCTCATCTAACTCCATCCCAGAGAAAGTCTTTCTTGGGAGCGACGCTGGACACAAAGCTCGCCCAAGTTTTCATTTCAGGAGAAAGGCAGTTAAAGATTCACAAGATGGCTTCTACATTACTAACAAGAAAGTGCGATTCTGTTCGCAAGTTCAAGTCTTTCCTAGGGATGATCTCGTCCTGTATTACTCTCATCCCCAACTGCCGCCTAAGGATGAGGCCCTTGCAAGAGGAACTCAGTCTTCAGTGGGTACAGGTGGTAGGATCTTTCGAAGACGTTATCAACATAACGACGCGGATGAGGAACTCCATTCAATGGTGGATGCAGAAGTGCAACCTACAGGTGAGATATGGATTCCTGACAGAGGTGCCCAGATTCATCATGACCACTGATGCTTCTCTGGAGGGCTGGGGCGCCCACCTCCAAGGAATGACAATCAGTGGCAAATGGAACACACACCAGAAAAAGTGGCACATAAACCTCCTAGAGTTACGAGCCATTTTTCTCGCCCTGAAATCCTTTCAAGCAATTTTTGAGGGTTCTACGGTTCTAATTGGAACAGACAACACAACCAGCATGCATTACATGAACAAACAGGGAGGCACAAGGTCGGCCCGATTATCCCATCAAGCACAGGCGATTTGGAATTGGGCCCTGGATCACAACATCAATCTGTCGGCGGTCCATGTCCCAGGGGTTGTCCAATGTACTAGCAGACTCCCTCAGCAGGTCCGCTGCATGCAATCACGAATGGGAGCTACACCAACCAACCCTGGATCACATATTCAAAGAGTGGGGTCACCCCGACCTGGATTTGTTTGCGACGAATCAGAACCGAAAATGCCCACGCTTTGCAAGCTGGATTCCCCACAGGAACTCATGCGGGGATGCCCTTTCGATGAACTGGTGTCGGATATTTGCATACACTTTTCCGCCGATTCCTTTAATCCCCAAGGTCATCAGGAAGATGAGGAGACAACCATGTCGTCTAATCCTAATTGCTTCAAGGTGGCCCCGGCAATATTGGTTCACCGAGCTTCTCCTCCTCTCGGAGTGCAGGTCAATACAGCTGTCTCAAATACCGAATCTCTTGACAATTCAAGAGGGCCAAGTGTACCATCCAGACCCAGTTTCTCTGAAATTATCAGCTTGGCTCCTCAACACAATGAATTCGCCCACTTAGACATTCCTCAAGATTGTCAAGAAGTTCTCGCTAATGCTAGAACGCCAGCAACGATTAAGACCTACAAACTCAAATGGAAGCGTTTCTGTGCTTGGTGTCAAGCTGTTGATCTTCATCCCATTCATGCTAGACCAGAACAAATGTTGCCATTCTTTCTGCATTTGGCTAGATCGGGTTTGGCACATTCAACCCTAAAGGTATTTCTGGCAACCATTTCCAGATTCCGTCAGGACGGATCGAACTCTCTGTTTTCTTCAAGAATAATCCAGCAATTTTTTTAAGTTCTATTTCGTATGTCTCCTCCGATTCGACCACCACCTCCATCTTGGCATTTGAATGTGGTGCTAGCCCAACTCATGCGTCACCCCTTTGAGCCTATCCATAAGATTGATCTCAAGTTTCTTACTTGGAAGGTCTCTTTGCTATTGGCTTTAACATCAGCTAGAAGGGTCAGTGACATTCTAGCATTCACTTCAAAACCGCCTTTCTTGCAATTTACCTCAGATTCTGTGGTGCTACGTACCAATCCTAGATACATGCCCAAGATTCCATCGGATTTTTACCTAAATGAGCCGGCGATCATTTTTTCCAAATCCACAATCACCGGCTGAAAGAGCCTTACACTCTTTAGACATCAGGAGATGTCTCAGGTTCTATCTTCAAAGAACGGCAACTGTTCGCAAGACAGACCAACTGTTTGTGGCCTATGGAAGACTGCGCCAAGGCTGCGCGGCATCCAAGCAGACTATAGCCAGATGGGTCTCTTCAGCAATTGGACTCTGTCATCAACAGGCAGGAAGACCCTTGCAGTCCTTACCAAGAGCGCATTCTACAAGGGGGTTTCCTCTTCCACCGCTCTATTCGCTGGTGAGCCTCTTCTGCAAATCTGCAGGGCTGCAACATGGTCCAACAGGCACACTTTTACAAGACACTACTGTCTGGACTCAGCAAGTGATGCAGATGCTTTGGTAGGAAGAGCAGTTCTTCGCAATCTTTTCAAATAAGGTGAGCCTCTGTTCTCCCTCCTCCTCTATGCTCTTGTTTAGAAGCTTCTAACATGTTATTGGTTATTACCTTGCATGCATATCTGCTGTATACTGTAAGCATCTTACGAGTATGTTGTTTTTCTTGTACTACTGTCTACTCTGATTCAGGCATGTGAATCTATGAAAGACACCCCAATACTAGAGAAGAACAATAGTTACTTACCTGTAATCTGTGGTTCTCCAGTATTGGTGTCTTTTATAGATTCACATGCACCCGCCCACCACCCCTCAGAGGCTCCCTCAGGCAATTATTTTGGTTTCACTCCTGTGCGAGAAAATCTGAGAGCCTGAGCCTCTGAGGAGAACACTCAGGTGGGTGCTGTCGCCTGATTGGCTGCAGTTTGGTCTATACAAAATGACTAGGATAGTCATGAGTGTGGAAGTTTTGTACACTGTAGCTTAGGGCTACTTTACTTCCTGGTTTGTTATTACCAAGGTTTTCGTTTTTCTATAGGCATATCCTTGCTTTTTTATGTACCGTGGGACTCCCACTCCGACGACGGGGAATGATTCAGGCATGTGAATCTATGAAAGACACCAATACTGGAGAACCACAGATTACAGGTAAGTAACTATTGTTCTTTCCAACGTGGTGTTACTTAAAGTCCTGACTTATATAAATACTTCTCCAAATTTTCATTTTCTGGTTATTAAAGGGACTGACACCTAGGATCTATTATTGGTAAACTATTATAATACAACTTTTTGGACCCAGTGGTGGTACCCCAATCTCTGGATAATTTGTTAGATGATTTAGTGTAGTCTCATCTCCAACCCCTATATGTAATTTGGTTGAGAGATTTTAATGTTAAACCTCGCTCTCAATACCATACTAGTGAAATGGTAACTTCTGATCCATAACACTATAGATACACACACGGGGCTTTCTTTACACCTTTTCATAGAGGTGAATATCTATCTACTCTAGATTATATAATCTAATCTGAGATCCTAAATTCTAGGCTTTCAAAACCAAAAACTAACTTCACTGAATTTAGCGATCATGCCACACTGTCCAGTGGTCTGTTACGGCTGGTGCCTTAGTCCCAAAATGGCCACAAATTTCCCAAACCAATTATAAGTAGATCCAATGGCATCACTTTGAAATGGGAGAAGGTCGATGTGGACACTCTTTTCATGACTTTTGTTATGGCTAGCCCGGAGAGCATAAAAACCTGTCGGGATTCATCACTAGATCAGATCTGTATAGCTGAGGCGTTTAACAAGTTACTAATGTATCTAAGATCAGAATTGATACACCCACCCTCTGCTAGAGATTCCATATCTCATTGATAGTTTGTTAAGAATTGCAAAACTGCTTCCTCAAATCTGCGCTAGTCACTCAAGTCATCACCTAGGAATGCAGATCAGATCCACGTGCTGAGGAAAACCTATAAGCTAGCCAGGACAAACAGGCTGAGTCCGCTGAAACTAGCGCAGTGGGACAATCTAAAGAAATCTTCTTCCCTTTGTGATAGCACAGCCTTCTGGAAAGTTATCAATACTCCGGGCCCGATACACAGAACTAACTTAAGACAAAATCCTAAACTTACTACCATTTTGGTATTCACAGAAGGCACTTGCTCATTTTAGTATTCACAGAAGGCACTTACTCCTTTTGATATTCACAGAAGGCACTTATCCATTTTAGTATTCACAGAAGGCATTTTAACTTTACTACTCCCTAAACTGAGAAAAATCCTAAATTTAAGACTTTTGGTATTCACCAAAGGCATTTAGGAGTATTCACAGATGAATGACTTCTGTGAATGCCAAAATGAGTAAGTGCATTCTGTGAATACCAAAATGAGTAAGTGCCTTCTGTGAATAATAAAATGAGTAAGTGCATTCTGTGAATACCAAAATGGTAGTAAGTTTAGGATTGTGTCTTAAGTTAGTTCTGTAAATCAGGCCCTTCCTTCCTGAATGACAATAATTATCCATCCTTAGATACCAATATTAAAGAAGATTCTTAGGCAAAATACTTTCAGGATTTTTTTCATAGGATAGAGGAATCTACAGGCGCAAATGTTAGCCTTAATATTTATTCCCCTATGCGCCTCTTCTCTGACTTTGATGAAATCAAACTTGCCCTGACCCAATCTCCTTCTGGCAAAGCACGGGGGTCCGATGGGGTACCTATGCATGTCTTTCTATCCAATATCCCTTTTTGGTCTCCTCTAATAACTGTGGCTTTTAACGCCATAGCTGAGACTGGTCCTCCCACTCCTGGAAAAAATCAGTAATCATCCCGATACACAAAAAAGGGGATGCTTCGGTCACTGCCAATTATCGTCACATTTCTTTGCTCGAAAGCTCAGCCAAACTAATGGGCCGGTTATTGTTAAATAAACTAGAAATATGGGCAGAGGAAAGGAACATCCTCACAGTTCAGTATGGGTTTAGGCAGGGTAGGGGAACACTGGGCCAATGTCTCAACTTGACTCACAATTGGTAAATACACAAGAGCAAAAAATGTCCAAATGTATCTGGCATTCATGCATTTATCTAAGGCCTTCGATTGTGTGGTTCACAGCAAGCTATGGGAAATGTTAAAGGAGATGGGAGTGGAGAAGGCTAATATTAACTTTATTAGGGGGCTATATCTGGATGCTACCGCTGTGGTACGATACAGGAAAAATGGTGAATGCACCAAACCATTTAAAATTGAAAGGGGTGTCTGGTAAAGCTGTATCCTGGCCCTCTTTCTGTTCGCTCTCTATAAAAATAAACAATATGACGTCCTGATCAAGAGTGTGAAATATACCCTGGTAGTTTCATCTTCTGCTCTCTCTATCCTCCTCTACGCAGACGATGCTGTCCTGCTGGCAAGGATACCCATGGCATTACAAAATCCTATCACCCACTAAACCGATTTTATGCATAACCTGGATCTGCATGTTAATAAAGCTAAATCCTATGTTATGGCAATAGGCAGTGTCAAAAAGAAGAAAATGAGATATAAATTAGACGGGGAAATAATAAAGCAGGTACATTATTTTAATTATTATGGGTTTGTTTTTGATAACAAAAAAAATTTGGAAGGAGATGATGCAGATTTTCAAAATAATTGGCCGTAAGCCGATACTTGAAATGACTACTATCTATATTACGAAAACTCTCCCAATTACCACCTTCGGAGCAGCAATATGGGGTATCACTGATGTAATACCACTCCAAGTACAAGAAGATAGATTCCTAAAAAGCCTATTGTCAATTTCACAACCAAGCAATAATTTTATAACCCATAAATAAGCTGGTATGCCTTTTTTTACAGATGCCATAAGATTAGCGCCACTTTCTCTCTGGCTATCCGTTTGGAAAGGGGAAACTATGGGTTTTAACCAAAAATTCTTCAAAGATGTCCTGAATTTGGATTATGCCCACAGAATCCCCTGGATATCATATGTCAGAATAACCTTTATTTCTTTGGGTCTTGGGTTTTTGTATGATACCCCACATCTTTGCAAACATTTCTCTAAATCAAGTCTCACAGGATAGGTGGAATACCCACAAAGGGAAACAAACTGTGAAGTTGATTGCATCTATACCGCAGATATTAAATCATTCGCACTCACAGCTACGGATAGTTGAGAATAACTAGCATTGATTCATTCTGACTATATTCAGACTGAACCTTATTCCGTTAATGCTTGGTTATCCAAATAATCAATTTGTTCTTAAGAACTTACTGTGTTGTCCTTGTGACAAAAAACAGCCCAATCGACTTTACACCTCCTCCTTTTCGGCGCATTATATCTAAAAGAGAGGATGATTTTTATTGTCCCGCTTTTAAGAAAACTATCAACGCAAACTGTAGCCTCAGCTCTCTTTTTATTTTACTCATTAGATTCCCCATTGGTCTGTTTTGCACTAGCCTCATTTTTTTTTTCAAAACCGTGTTTATTAAGAGTTCAATCAAGATTCAGGACAGCCCTCCACAGTCAGGAGGAGACTGTCAACAACACAGACAGATAAAGGCATGGTAGTGAACTCAGAGTTTTATGGAAACAAAAGGGGCACGCCCCTAAGCCCCCCAACCCACCCATCCCCAACAGCATCCCCCAACACCCCTTCCAACTACCCACCCCTTATCCCACCCTAACCCAGTGCACGTGATCGCAAGTCAGCAACAGGAGACGGAAGCAATGTCAGAGTCGGCTAATAGCCTAGGGCCCGGGGTCCACATCAAGGGCCAGTACATCATCAATATCAGCTGGGGGATCGAGGTCCAGACCCCTGTAGTCTGCCCACCGCTTCCAGATCTTATAGTGTTTCCGGGGGCACCCCCTGGCCTCAAACACTGGTAATTCTAAACCCATCAGATAGTCTAATCCTGCCCTCCACGCACTCAGGGGGGGGGCACGTTCGCACTTCCATGCTTGGGCCAGGTCACGCTTAGCCACCACTAGTCCCAACAGCAGTAGGTGGCGCTTGTAAATGTTACCCCCAACATTTTCCAGAATATGAAGGAGACCCAGCCTAGGGGTACGGGGAACGTCCCACCCCAGTACTTCCGACAGGCAGTCCCACACACCCGCCCAGAATCGGGTCAGCCTCTCACAGGACCATACGGTATGGAAAAGCGTCCCCCTCTCAGCACCACACCTCAGACATTCAGGGGCAGCTATGAGGCCCGCACGCCACAGCCGCTCCCTAGTATAATAGGCCCTATGGAGGTACTTAAATTGAATGAACCGAAGACGGACGGCTATAGCTGCGCTCCGAGGGGATTCGAGGGCCTCCCGCCAATCGTCATCATCCAAGGGGCCAACATCATTCTCCCAGGAGGCCTTCAAAATCGAGAGGGAGGGGGAGCAGTTGACGACCAGGGAGCGGTATATCTGAGAGACTTTCTTGTCGCCCAGGTCGCCCATAAACAGTTTAGCCTCAATAGGACTAAAGTCGGGGAGCTGTTCCAACCCCACCAGGCTGGGGCCAAGGGCATGGCGGAACTGAAGATAGCGAAAGAATTGGGACCTGGACAAATTATACTCGGAGCTAAGGTCCTGGAAGGACTTAAGTGTGGTTCCGTTGAGAACATTACCGAGGGACGAAATCCCGATCGCGTCCCAGCCGCCGAACCCGGACAGGGAGGCCAGCTCTGGTAGTAGACCGTTATGCCACAGCGGCGTCTCGGCCGTCAGCCTGCCCCACCACCCCATACGGCGCAGAGCCTGCCGCCAGATCGCGAAGACCACCTGGGTGACCCTTGGCAAAGCCCTCCTCCGCCTGGCCGAGTACAGCAGAGTGTGGAGTGTGGCACCGCCCATCAAGGAGTGTTCCAGTGCATAGGCCGGATCGCTACGATCCCCATACCACCACTCGTTGAGCACTAGAAGGTGGGAGGCCTGGTAATACGATAGCAGGTCCGCGGACGCCAAGCCGCCACAGTAGGTAGAGAGAAAGCAGGTACGCAGTGCCACCCTAGAGGCACCCCCGGCCCACAGAAATCTGCCCAGCACCGAGTTGACACCACGGAACCACTGCGGGTCTATTTTATACGGGTGATTCTGTAGTTGGTAGAGGAGCCGAGGCAGGGCCACCATTTTGAAAATAGCCGACCGGCCATAGATATTGAGGGGCATACGCGTCCAGGTCTTAACGTCAACCTGGACCCTGTCCCACACCGGCTGGATGTTACGATCCCATGCCACGGCAGGCGAGGCCGAGAGGTAAACGCCCAGGTACTTCATGCCATCGACCGCCACCTGAAGAGACGCAGCCCACTGGCAACTCACCGAGGCACCCCCCAGAATCCACAGGGTTGACTTGCGAGGGTTAAGAAAGAGCCCCGACGCCTGACCGAACTCCCGCATTATGTCGAGAACACGAGGCCCTGTACGGTGTAAGTCAGTCATGAAGAAGAGCACGTCGTCCGCATACAGGGCGATGCGGTCCGAGTGGCCCGACCCCCACACGAAGCCCCGATAGAGCGCGTCCTGGCGCACTCGGGCGGCCATAGGTTCCATGGCCAGCGCGAAGAGGTACGGGGAGAGGGGGCACCCCTGACGAGTGCCCCTGGCCACGGGGAATCGCGCGGAAATCGCCCCAGAGACGCGCTCAGAAGCGGTGATATCGGTATAGAGTAGCTTTACATAGGAGACGAAAACCGGACCCAGGTTCAGTAGTGGCAGGAGGGTAAGGAGGTAGGTCCAGCTGACCGAGTCAAAGGCACTATCTATGTCAGCCAATAACAGTGCCGCCTGGTCCCCAGTCGTCCCGATCGCGTCAATCGCCGCCTGCGCCCGCCGAATGTTGTGTCGCGTCGCCCGGTGCGGCATGAATCCCGCCTGGCCCGGGTGGACAAGGGCCGAAATGTGGGGAAGCAGGCGATTCGCAAGCGCCTTGGCCAGGAGTTTGGCTTCAAAATTAATAAGGGAGATGGGGCGGTAGGACTCGTGGCGCTCGGGGGGTCTGCCCGGCTTTTGAAACACCACAATCTCGGCGTGACGCCAGTCCGGGGGGAGGCTACCCCGCTCCCGAGCCAGTTCCAGTGCCCGTCTGTAATGCGGCCCAAGCTGCAGGTGGAATTTCCGGTAGAATTCACTGGGGAACCCACTAGGCCCAGGTGCTTTACCCGCATTGAGTTGGCCCAGCGCGTCACCCAATTCCTCAGCTGTCAGGGGGAGATCCAGGGCATCGCGGACCTCGTCAGGTACCGCTTGCGGGCGGACCGCCGCGAGGTAAGCCGCAATGCCATCGGGGGAGAGGCTCTCACGAGGGGCATACTGACGCTCGTAGTAGCGCGCGAAGCTCGCAGCAAGGATCGAAGGGTCTGTCATCGCTACCCCCGCGCCGTCGACCAGCCCCGGTAAAGTGATCGGCTGAAAAGTCTGCTGACACAACCGGTGGAGCATGGTGCAGGACTTGTCGCCCCACTGGTACACCCTACTACGCGTAGCCAGCCACGCCTGACGGGCCTCATCCAACAATACCGAGGAGTAAGACTGTTGTGCTTGTAAAAGCAGCCGCAGCGTCACATCATCGGCCGCCTCCCTGTGTCGTGCCTCCCGCCTTTCCACACTCTCCGCCGCAGTGGCAATACTTTCTTGTCGGGTCCGGCGAGCAGAAGCGCACCAGGCAATATCGACAGCCCTCAGGGCGGGTTTCATGGCCTCCCACACTGTCACCGCATCAACCTCCTCCGTTAGATTGTCCCGCCAATAGTGGGCGATCGCACTGCGCAAATGCCGAGAATAGCCCGGTTGCTGCAGGTGCCACGTAGACATCCGCCACCTGAATGGTTGGCGCGCCTTGCAAAGGTCAATTTGAACCGCCACAGGGGAGTGGTCGGACAGCCCGCGAGGCCGGATCGCCGCCCCCTTTACTCTATCAAGGAAGGCCCCCGGTACAAATACACAGTCTAATCGTGAAAGGGAGCCATGCACAGCAGACACATAGGTGTATTCTCGTCTCTCTGCATGAAGGTGTCTCCACACATCCACCCATCCAAGGCCATCAATCATTGCACTCAGCTTCGTAGGCGAGGCCGCAGCCGCGACCCCCTGCCTCCTCTGCCTGTCCAGAGCCACATCCAACACATCGTTCCAGTCGCCACCAATTACCGCCAAAGAACGGGGAAGTTCGGCCCACAGGGTAAACAGTCGCTCCGCAAGGGCCCACTGCAGCGGGGGGGGGGCATACACACTGCCAAGGATTACGGGCTCCACACCAATCTTCCCCTGCACAAACACAAACCGGCCCTGCGGATCGAGCCACTGACGCTCATGGGTATAGGCTAGTCGTTTGTGAACCAGGATGGCCACCCCCCTCGAGCCCCTGGCAAACCCTGCATGAAACACCTGGTGGAACCCAAACCTCTGTAGGCTCAGAGCCTTAGTACCCAGCATGTGCGTTTCCTGGAGGAGGAGCACGTCAGCCAGGTCCCTCTTTGCCCAGCGAAGCACAGCCCCCCGTTTGATCTCGTCCAGGAGCCCCCGGACATTCCAGCTCAACACACGCATGAGAGCAGTAGATGGCACAAGTCGTGGGGCGTCAGCCATTGTCCCAATGGGTCCGTGTCCACAATCCCCGCAACCCAACCCAGACTCCCGGCCCTCCAGCCGCCGACAGCATACGAAACACGTGCATCCCACAGAACACATTCCCAACCCCCGCTACCCCACTAATCCCAACCCAATCCACCAGCAACCAAACACCCCGGAACCCCCCTCCCCCACCCCAATACCTCAATAAACAATGAAGCATCTGTCGCGGTATACGGTACTTCAGACCCAAAACACAGCGTCTAAAGCCAGTCATACCAATGGATCCCAACTAGACCCCCCTTAAAACCAACCAGGCACACTCCCAGAACCACCCCCCAACCCCATCCGGAGGAGGCAGCCCATAAAGTGCACCCCGAACCCACTCCAAGAAAACAGCAACATCAGTAGTAAGGCACCACGAACCAAGGGGTGTCAGACCGCAAGTGTCCACACCCCCGCCAGGAAAGGAGTCAATACTGCACCAGTCAACGGCTGCTCCATCGGCCAGAGTTCAGCAGCCACGGGGTATGGACATCGATGAGAGGCCACTAGCAGGTAGCCCCGGCCTGCGACAATCCTGAGTCTTCGCCAGGCTAATCTGTGTCAGGTTGTGTGTCCCCCAGCAAGGGATCCCGGGACAGGGACCTCCGTCGGGAGCGGGATTTGCGATGGCGTTTCCCCTTGGCAGGCGGGTCGCTCTGGTCCTGCGAGGAGCCACGTGGCGACCCGGAGTGCAACCCCGGCTGGACGTGCGGGCGAAGCCTGACAGTTTCATCAGTCCAATTGAAGACGGCCTCTGGTGTATCGAAGAAGAGAGTCTTTGAGTTGAAGACCACCCGGAGGCGAGCCGGGTATAGCAGCGAATACTGGATCTTGAGACCTCGCAGCTTGGCCTTTGCCTCCAGAAAGGAATGCCTCTGCTGGTGAACCAGTTTGGTGTAATCAGGGAATATCATAATCTTATGATTGTCATAGAGCAGCGTGTCCTTAAGCCGCGCTTCCCGGAGAATAACATCCCTGTCGTGAAAGTTAAGGAGCCTTGCGATGATCGGGCGAGGTCGCTCCCCAACCGGCGGTTTCTGCGTCAAGGTGCGATGTGCGCGCTCCACCACAAAGCAGCTCGACAGGGCGTCCGGGGGCAGCCAGCTCTCCAGCCACCGAGACAGGAAGACATCCATGGGCCCTTTCTCACAGTCCTCCGGAAAGCCAACAAAGCGCAGGTTGTTCCGTCGCGCCCGCCCCTCGGCATCTTCCACCCGCAGTGCCAAGCCTCGTTGAGTCTGTTCCATGTCGGCAATCTTCTTCTTAAGGACGCCAACATCACCCTCTACTGTCGTGACCCTGGTCTCCGTTTCCGTAATGCGAGCGACTGCGTTGCGGAGGTCCTGGCGCAGAAGCATCACATCGGCTCCCACCGCTCCAATTTTCGCATCTAACATATCACGGGACTGGGTGATGGCCGTCAGCAGCGCCGCGTTGTCCGGTCCAGCACTCTGGCCCCCACCAGCCGCTCCAGCACTTCCACCAGGGCCGGTAAATTTGTCGATTGGCCCAGTCTTTGTGGCGGCCGTGCCCCTGGTCATGGCGGCGGCAAGGGCGATCTATCAGTAGCACGCACCTGTAGGGGGGTCGCACCGCTTGAAGGTCCCCCGCTCAGGCCCCAGCCGGGGCGGCCGATGCACACCAGTCCACTCAGGATCTCGCCGTCGCCAAGCCGTCGGTCACAGGGAGGGACTCAGGTCGTGCAGCCCCGCTAGATCCCAGCGCATGTAAGCGCCACCCAGAGCGCCTCTCCCCAGGTGTCCGTCTCCTCCAATCTATGCCAGTGGAACCAGCGAGCCCCAATGTACGTAGGGGCACAATGTCCTGCACCTGCTCCTGCACAGCTCGGCGGTCCCCACAGCGGGCCGGCGCCCGGTCCACACCGGTCTCACCGGTACCCCCGGCTCGTCACGGGCACTGGCCGCCCCTGCCCGACTCGCCTCGGTCCGCGAGGGCGGAGGGTGCAGCGCGCACCGATGGCCTGGCACCGCGGTCGGCTGCAGGGAAGAGCGCCGTGCCCGCCGGCAGCAGAATGTGCCCAAGGATGTAGGGCGCTGTAGGCGCCAACAGCGGAGGGTCCCAGGATCGAAGGGACAACGATGGGCGGGGGCCGCCAAACTCGAGGCCCCGGCTCCGCCGAGGTCAGGAAGGCCGCAGCTCCACCAAGGCTCCCACAGAGGCACGGGCCCCCACCGCTGGCAATGTGGGGAGAGATAGGGCACTCCTCGATGGGCCGCTGGTACTGGGTAGCCCTGGAGCGCCGTCCGGGAGCGGCGCCGTTTGCCCCGGGTCCGGCCCGGGCACGCCAAAATTGAGGCCCCGGCCTGTCCGACGGGCACCAGGCCGCCCGCTGCACCCACTCGCCTCTTCGCGCCAGATGGTCTCCGCGCGTTGTCTCGGGCACCGGACGGCTCCCAGCGACGTCCGTTCGGGTCACCTCGGTCGTGGTACACTCTGTAGGGTTCAGGGACCAGGATAATGCCAGGATAAGTGTCGGGACGGCGGGAGCTCTAGCAAGCCACGTCCGCCATGATCGCCCGCTAAGCCACGCCCCCCACTAGCCTCATTTTTACTGGCTGCTTTAAGAACTCACAAGGCCTTTAGCACTACTCTTATAGCACCTTAAGATTAATTCTCTTACCATCATATTCTGCCTTTTTATATCTTTTGAATGTACTTTTAGATGTAACCTATTTTATGTGAAGGCTATTATTGTGGGCCCAGCATTGTTTTTAAATTTCGAATTTATTGCATGTCTAATTTTAATGTATTATTCTATAATTTCTTTTTATATGTGAACTTTCATGCATTGTAATGAAGTGCGAAATAAAGTTAAATGATGATGAGTATCACTGGCTTAGACAATAGAAACATTACTCAAAGAGGGCACAGAACTTGACTTGAGTAAGGGCACTGTTAGTGAACTCTTCTACTGCAACAGATGTTTGAATGTTTTTCATTAAGATTTTAATACATTAACAACTTAAACAACCAGGCAGCACTAAGTACTCTCAGAATTACATTCATGAATTATTTGTGACAGATGCAATGTACAATAATATAAAAGTAATCAGATCTAAGGACTACAGGGTTGGGGCACACAAGACAAAATGATGGCAAATAAGAGTTTTCACAGACATTACATCATCAGGATGGCTCCACCATCGGCCCACGTTTCTGTGGTGCGCTTTGGGCTTTGTAAACCAGTTCCTCTAATTTTGCACAAAAATCCATGTCTCTGGCCCTTTCACACAGTTCAAAAGCCTCTATACATCATCAGTGATGGGCCACATCTCTCTTGGTGACCTGCAAGTCAATTGCAACAAAGGCATGGAAATGGTGAGGACCGCCACCTGGGCCCAGATTTGCTAACATTTGATACAGTGCAATGCAGAAAGATAACGTGCTGTGCTGCATCAAATGGATAGAGCAGGAATGCACCATATTTACAAAGTTATGGCGCTTTCCTGCTCTCTTTCTGCGCTTGGGCACTGAGTGCTGCCTAGCTCCAACGCAGGCACTCTTGTGCCATGTTGAAAGGGTGCCTGCATTACAGGCAACATTATTTTTGTGCAGGAAGTGACATCTTCCTGCAAAAAAAAAATCATCAGAGGCATTTTCTTCTTTCTATGTGTGCTGCAAAATGCAGCACACATAGAAAGAAGAAATACCGAGGATAAAAAAACATATTTCTCCATGTTACACCTCTGTTCGGATGACATAGCATTTTTTTTTTAAACTTTATTTTTGGTTATTCAATAAAGAACACAAACATTCCCCCCCCAATTGCGGCATCATACAAGAACTGTTGCATACAGAACGACGACCTCATTAAGGCACATTAGGGAGACAAATATCACTGGGCAAAAATAGGACATTGGGACTATAAGAAGAACCATACATTACAATCAGGACATAGCAACAGTGAACATGAGGTAGCAACCGAGTGCAAACGACAACCCAGATCTACTCGTCCCCATTACCCTCCCCCTCCCCGTCAGTTCCGGACCCCTCAGGTGTGAACAGTTCTGCACTAGTCTCCTCAAAATCACTCAAGGACAGACCAGCAGTGCACATTACTCTCCATGCCAACATGTCTTCCTGCAGTCTCCCATCCCTACGCGTGCATTGCATATGAGCCTCCTCCGCCAGAGACCACTCTCGAACATCCCTCAGCCATGCGGAAATCTCCGGGGCCCTCCACCCCATCCAGGTAATGGCCACTCTACGCTGCGCCAGAACCAACATAAGCTGTAATAGTTTATAGGGGATTTTCTTTTTCCTAGGCCGGGGAACCAGAGCCAGCAGACAGTGGAGCGGTGTTAAGTTTATTGCAAGGTAGCAGCGGCTATACGTCCCACCACCTCTGTCCAGAAACTTCGCACCAAGGTGCAATCCCAGGCCAAGTGTAAGAACCCAGCCCTCTCAGCTCCGCACCTGGGGCAAGTGTCCTCCCTATCTGGTGAGAAGCGCTACAAGGAGACCGGTGTCATATAAGTGCTGTGCATAAAATTAAAGTGTGTAAGCTTAAATCGTGCATTACATGACATTTTACGTGTATGACCCCCTATACGCTTGAGCTGCCCGGCCTCCAGGGTCTCCCCGAGATCCGTTTCCCAAGCGCTCCACGCAGGCTGGACCGGCGGCTCTGTGTCCTGACTCAGTGTGGAGTAAAGCAAAGAAATCAACGTACAGCCCCTACCACATGAGAGAATGATGTTCAATGTATGAGAAGTCTGAGGCGTCTCCGGGAACTGAGGCCACGACTCCCTCGCCACCTCCTGAATGCCGCGATAATGTATAAATTGCCCCCCCCCAACCCAAAGGCCTCCGCAGCCTCCTCGTAGGAGCCAAACGAGTCGCCCGGATAGAGGTCAGCCAAGGTATCGCAGCCCTCAGCTCTCCAGTCCCTAAAGGACATGTGCTCCTCCATAGCCACAATGGGCGCCAAGATCCAGACCGGCAACTCCCTATGAAAGAAGGCCTTTCGCAGGACTCGTTCCACACACCTGCCAGATTAAAGCCGTGTGGCGCACCACATATTGTAGGGTCACATCCGCTCCCCTCCCCTTCATTAATATCACCTGCAATGTCTGTTGAGTGGTACTTCCAGCCAAAAGCTGCATCTCCCACCCGTCCGCATCTCCGAACCACCTCGCTGCCGGCAGCAGTTGCGCTGCATAATAATATAAATCAAACCTCGGATCCTCCATGCCACCTTCCTCCCAGCTCCGAACCAGGGTGTGTAGCGCAACCCGGCTACGTCGTCCCGCCCAAAGTAGTGACGTTAGCAAGGTATTAAGGGTACGAAATATTCGCGGTGGACTAGGGCAGAGCGAATTCTGGAGGACATATAGTGTCCTGGGAAGCATCACCATCTTTGCGACAGCGAGCCGTCCCATAAGGGAGAGTGGCAATGTATTCCAGAAGGTTACCGAATTCTGTAAGGACGTAAGTATCCGACCGATGTTTCGAGCCAGTACCTGTGAGTCCGTCGGGGCCACCTGAATTCCTAGATACCGAAAAGCCTCCTGTTCCCAGCGTAGTCCAAGGTCTGGGAATGTTTGCTGGTGCAACAAGTCACCCTCAGCGTCCCCCAGTTCCCGGAGAATCTGCTTCCTGACCCCATAAGTGAGGCCCATACACTCACCCCTTATGACCGCCTTCAGGGCATCCCACTTGGTGGAATAAGCAATGGACCCCTCCTGCCAGTTCAACTCTAGGTAACTGTTGAGAGCATTCTGGACCGAGTCGCTCACTATCGGGTCCTGCAAAGATCCCCGGTCATCCGCCAGGTTCGAGGGCGGGCGGGCCACCCCTCCCACTGCACCGTGCACGTCACAGGGGAGTGGTCAGACAGAAAGCGAGCCTGATGTCTGATCGCAGCGAGATGGAAGCATCAACGTTGGCGACTAAAATCCTGTCTAGCCTGCTATGTGTGTTATGAGTGGGGGAGAAACATGTATAGAGTTTCAAGGTCGGGTGTCGCTGGCGCCATATATCCATCACCCCCAGATTCCCCATTACCTCGCCGAGCTGCTTCGCCATGCGCGGCTTTGTGCCCTCGCGGGTAGGGTGACAATCCATTATGGGATCCAGCACGCAGTTAAAATCCCCCGCCCAAAACAGAGGGGCCTCCAGATCCGGGACCAGCACTTCCTGAAGTGTTAGGAAGAATCCAGGGTCATCTACGTTAGGAGCATAGGACTTCAATAGTGTGAGGTCTCTCCCATCCAGTTTCGCCCTCAAAAGCAAGTATCTGCCCTGTATATCCACCTCCATGTATTGAATGGCAAAGGGGACCCCGGGCGCTACCCAAATAAGTACCCCCCCTAGCATAGGAGGAGAAGGAAGAGTGAAACAATTGGCCTCGCCATTTCTTCCCCAATTTACGGGCACCTTCATCATCTAAGTGAGTCTCCTGAAGGCATGCAATGGAGACGCTGTGTCTACGGAGGAATCAAAGGACTCCATGTTGTTTAGCGCACGTGCCCAGCCCCCTCATGTTCCACGTTAAAAACGTATAACCCATGACCAGTCGCCAGGCCCCACCAGGGCCCCATCATCACATCCTGTAATTTTCCCATTTCGTGCCCGCGCTGTAATACAACTGATGCCTGTAACAAACCCTCCCAGCAAACCCCCCCAACAACCCCCTTCCCCCCTCCCACGAGCAATATTCCTGCAACAACTAAACATGCTGAAATGCCCTTCCACTGCTGGTGCCAGGACGTACACAGCAACCCCATCCCTGCAAACATAGCAATCACCACAACAGTACTGAGGAGCAAACCCCCCCTCTCCCCCCCAAGCATCCCCCGGCACAGCTAGCCCCCCGAATATACTCCGCGTCCCTCAGACTTCCAAATACGAAGGACTTGCGGCCCATGTACCCTCCCCCGCACCCTGACATAGCATTTTGACGCATTCCCAGGTTTACTACCCTTAGTAAATCTGGGAATACACTAACATCCATGGGTGGATGCTTGGGAACGCCCACACTCCACCCATTGAATGCCTTCCCAACACAGAGTAAGGAAGGGAACTATTTGTGCTGCCTTGAGTTATTGTGCATTTACTAAGCCAAGCAAGATGGTTTTGCGTGGATTAGTAAATATCACTTCAACCCTTGCGTTGCTTTGCATCACTTTGTGTGATGCAATGGCAATTCAAGGGCTTAGTACATTTGGAACCAGGTGTTTTTTGGTCCCAATAGGATCATTTTTGGGCAAGTTATATTTCTCACCCAGTGGTGGACACAGGGTAAAGCGTACAGTGTTCCAGTATCTGGCCTCAAACGGGCTCAACCAAACCATATGAAGACAGCCCCTGCTTGGTAATTGCATCTGATTTCCCCATGTGCCACAGTCTAGCAGGTGTGTAATAAAAAAACAAATGGAGATATGTGAACTGGATTAAGTGCAGGCACGAGGATATGGCAAAGTCTGGGAAGTCATCCATCTCACCCATGTCGGCTTCCCATTTCCTCCTTAGTGTCATCAATGGGTCTGGGGCATAATTCACTAACACTCTATACTGATTAAAAAAACCTTTCTGCTCTAGTACACCTTAGGTCACTTTAGCCTTGATGAGATTAAACTCTTCCGGGTTGCCACACCTGATGAGTTAAAGCAGGTCTTACCTGAAGATAGTGAAAAACGGCATAGAAAAGTGTTCAATGGCCTTATCATAAGATTTAATGTGATTGGTATACTATATATCTATGATGGTAAACATTCAAGTGAGGTTCTTCTTGATAAACCCAATTATGCTGCATGACCTGAGGAATCCATGTGCCATGCCAAAGTGAGGTGGCTGGGGTGGTAATGGCATGCAATTTGTAAACCCTCAATACATCATGATAATAGACAAATGGCAGTTGAGTAGTAGAAGTGGGAAACAGCCATTACAACGTGGCTGTAACCACGCAGTACCTTTACCACCCATGCATTACAAGTCATGCACTGTTACCACACATAGACATTACCACACATTTTTTACACGGCAAATGCCTTTACCACGCATGCCCTTACAACAAATTAATGTTGTAAAGGTATGAATGCTAATGGCATGTAAGTTGCACTGGTGTTAAGTACAATGAGAAGGGGTCCCAGTACATATTAATTTAAAAAACAAGACATTATTGGAGAAAACATTTGTGAAAACATAAAATAAGTAACACATTCAGAAAGGGCATTGGTATTTAATAAAAATGGACCAAAGGTTAAGTCTTATATAACAAAGCATTTACGTTCAAAACAACATAAGTACCCCAAAAGGGAAAGGGAAAGAGGAAAGGTTAGTGTTAATGCGTGCAGGATAAGAGGGTATTTGGGAAAAGTGCTGGTCATAAGATCCTTGCCAGAAAATAGACACAAATCGCTTGCTTCCACATGGAGCTATGAACAAAATCACGAATGTTTAACAATTTCCACAAAGCCATGTCATAGATGCCATAGTAAATATATTCAGACTGAGGCGTTTGCTGGCTGCTTTGAAGGTTGTCGATGGTTCAACCCCAATAAGTGATAGGCAGCAGTGAGAGCCTGTTAGACGGGGACCTGGAGGGTCGGCCGAGGACAAGGGGAGAGGCCTCCGGGGAGGGCCGTCTCCAGCGATCGTACAGACAAGTAACTTCCCCCCCACAGATGGACACCACACAAGGATAAGGTTAACGCTTTTTATAGGTAGTTCTTGAAGCAAAGTATCATGGTACAGTGAGATCGGGACACGAGGGTCCTCTCAATTCTAGTCTCTGGAAGGGAAAGGGGGTAGCGGGACAGTCTTGATACCGCTCTGGTATTGAGGTGGAATGATGGATAGCTCACAATCCTTGAGCTCTGAGTTCTGGACGGTCGGGCCGTGGCAGCGCCAGCAGGCTCGGATGACAAGTCTCACTTGAGGAGGGCCGCGGCAGCACCAGCAGGTCCCGACGATGATGTAGGTTGCAGAGGGGCGCGGCAGCGCCAGCAGGTCCCTTGGACGATGTAGGTTGCAAAGGGCCGCCGCGGGTCCCGAGGACGACGTAGGTTGCAGAGGGCCGCGGCAGCGCCAGCAGGTCCCTTGGACGAGGAGGAAGGTTGCAGAAGGCCGCGGCAGCGCCAGCAGGCAGGACGATGGTTCACAAGGCAGGGCTGCGGCAGCGCCAGCAGTCCGTCAAGGATGAGTTCTTCAAGGTGTCTCTCGACTCCAGGATACAACTGCCTTCCTGCTCTGGAGCTGCCCCAGTTATAGGTCTGGCCTCCTTTGATGTCCGGACCCTCGCTCTTGGAGGTCGGGAGGTCCAGGATGAGGGAGTCCAGACACCCAGCAGGGGGGTGGAGCCAGCGCCCGGGGAGGCTGGGGGCGATCGGCACCTGGCGGGGGAGAACCATCGACACTCCTCTCTCCCATTGACCTGCCAAGTGGTCCGTTCACCTCCTGGGTGGATGGTGGTGCCGGGATGTCGGGGCCTGGCCAGGCCCAGGGTTGGGGTCGAGCTGAGGCCACGCAGCCTCGTGGTGCAGTGTCCAAGATGGCTGCTGGGCCGGGCAATGGTGCTGGCGGTGGCCCGGGCCAGTGATACAGAGAGGTCCGGGAGCAGGCGTCCCATAGGGGACGGGTTGCTTCTGTGGGTTGTCGGGGTGGTTCTTCTGGTGGCACCGGGAGAGCCGGTGTCCAGGCTCTGTCATGCGGGGGGGGGAGCGAGCCCTTCACGAGGCCTGTCCAACATGCGTCCTCCCCAGCTGAAGGCGGGGAGAGTCACCCATCCTCTTGGGGACTTTCCTCGTCGAGGCGAAAAAAGCGTGACAGGCCGTCCGCGTTGGCGTGGTCCTGGCCTGGACGATGCTCCACAGTGAAGTCCATCCCCTGCAGGGAGATGGACCATCGCAACAGTTTGGGATTCTCCCCCGCATCTGCATCAACCATTGCAGGGGTCGATGATCTGTTTGTACCCGGAAGTGGGTACCGAAGAGGTAGGGCCGGAGCTTCTTCAGGGCCCACACTACTGCAAAGGCCTCCCGTTCGATGGTGCTCCAGCGCTGCTCTCGGGCCAGCAGGCGTCGGCTGATGAAGGCCACTGGCTGGTCGACTCCTTCGGTGTTTAGTTGGGAGAGGACTGCCCCAATGCCATGGTCGGAGGCATCCATCTGGACGATGAACTCTCGGCTGTAGTCGGGGGCCTGGAGCACAGGGGCGGTGCACATGGCGGCCTTCAGTTTCTCGAAGGCCGCTTGACAGTCCGGGGTCCAGTTGACGGTTTTGGGGTGTTTCTTGGATGTGAGTTCCGTGAGGGGCCCCACAATGCTGCCATAGTCCTTCACAAACCGTCTGTAGTATCCGGTGAGCCCCAAGAAGGCTCGGACCTCGGTTTGGGTGACGGGTGGCTGCCAGGACTGGATGGCAGCGATCTTGAGCTGGAGAGGGGCCACCAGACCGCTCCCCACTTGGTGCCTGAGGTAGGTCACGGACCCCTGGCCAATTTGGCACTTGCTGGCCTTGATGGTGAGGCCGGCCTGTTGGAGGGCGTGCAGGACTTCTCGGAGGTGGTGGAGGTGGTCTGTCCAGTGGCGGCTGTACACAGCGATATCGTCCAGGTAGGCGGCACTGAATTCTTCGAGGCCCGCCAGTACCTGGTTCACAAGTCGTTGGAAAGTGGCGGGGGCGTTTTTCATGCCGAATGGCATCACTCTGAAATGGTAGTGACCATCCGGGGTAGAGAAGGCGGATCGTTCTTGGGCTCTGGGGGTGAGGCCGATCTGCCAGTAGCCCGCTGTCAGGTCGAAGATGCTAAGGTAGCGGGCAGCCCCCATGCGGTCAACCAGTTCATCTGCTCGGGGAATGGGGTGAGCGTCGGTTCGGGTGACAGCGTTCAGGCCCCGATAGTCGACGCAGAATCGGAGCTCGGGGGTGGTGCCCGGGGCAGCAGCTTTGGGGACCAGTACGACTGGGCTGGCCCAGGGGCTGTCGGATGGCTCGATGACTCCGAGTGTGAGCATTTTGGAGACTTCATCTTGGATGCAGGCGCGCGCCCGATCTGGTACTCGGTACGCCCGGTGCCGGATAGGGGGACTGTCCCCAGTGTCCACGTCGTGGAGGCACCAGGGGGTGACCCCGGAGGTGAGGGAGAACAGGTTTGCAAATTGCAGCAGGAGGGTCCGACAGTCTTGGCGTTGCTCCGGGGTCAGGGCATCGGAAAGTCGGACCCCGTCCACCGAGCCATCTTTCTCACGGGTCCTCAGTAGGTCAGGGAGGGGCTCGGAGTCTTCCTCTGCCCCACTATCTGTGGCCATCAGTAGGCTGAGCTCCGAGCGTACGAAGTGTGGTTTGAGTCTGTTGGCGTGAAGGACCCGGAGGGGGTTCCGGGGGGACTCCATGTCGATTAGATAGGTGACAGGGCCCTTGCGCTCGACCACCTTGAAGGCTCCTGTCCATTTGTCCTGCAAGGCACAAGGCTCGATGGGAGACATTACCCATACTTGCTGACCAGGCTTGAACTCGATGGAGGAGGCATGTTGATCGTACCATTTCTTCATGTCCTCCTGACTGGCCTCGAGATTGGCTTTGGCGAGTTCCCTGAATCGCCGGGTCTGGTTGCGGAGGGTCAGGAGGTACTTATACACGTCCGGAGGGGTCTTCTGGGAGGCCATTTCCCATTCTTCTTTAACCAGGCTGAGAGGCCCCCGGACAGGGTGTCCGTACAGGAGCTCGAAGGAGCTAAAACCGAGGGATTTCTGGGGGACCACTCGGTAGGCGAAGAGGAGGCACGGGAGCAGCACGTCCCACTGGCGACGTAGGGGTTCCTCCAGGCCCATGATCATCCCCTTGAGAGTGCGGTTAAACCGTTCGACCAGTCCGTTTCCTTGTGGGTGATAGGGGGTCGTGAACCGGTACGTAACCCCGCACTGCTGCCAGAGGGATTTCATATATTTGGAGATAAAGTTTGTGCCTCTGTCGCTGACGACTTCCCGGGGGAATCCTACTCGGGAGAAGATCCCCATTAGGGCTCGGCCTACCACTGGTGCTGTTACAGTCCGCAGAGGAATGGCCTCAGGATAGCGGGTGGCGTGGTCCACCAGGACCAGGATGAATCGATGCCCTTGTGCTGTTCGGGGTCCAGGGGCCCCACAATGTCTATCCCCACCCGTTCGAACGGGGTGGTTACGACGGGGAATGGTTGCAAGGGTGCTTTGATTTTTCGGCCGCTCTTCCCGCTGGCCTGGCAGGTGGGGCAGGCCCGGCAGTGGTTGGAGATGTCATTTCGCATTTTGGGCCAGTAAAAGTGGGTTACCAGGCGGTTATACGTTTTGTCTTGCCCCAAGTGCCCAGCAAGGGGGACATCGTGTGCCAAGTTCAAAAGGAAGTCTCTGAAGCGGAGGGGCACCACTAGCACTCGACTGGCCCCCAATTCGGCAATTCTTTGCTCGCTGTATAGTAGGTCATTGTCCCAATAGATCCAGTGGGCCCCTGCGGTGTCTCCCGCGCTCTGGGCGAGTGCTTGCTGTCGGAGTCCCTCGAGGGAGGGACAGGTCTTCTGCTCCTGCCAGAATTGTTCCTGGGTGGGTCCACCCTCTTGACGCCACTGAGCCAGTTCTGGAAGATCTTGGAGCGGAGTGGGCCCTTCTTGGGTTTGCTCTGGAGGATTAGTACTGAGGGCGTCTTCCTCTGGGGTGATCGGGGGAGGAGGTGCTGGCCATTCGGGTTCTTCGGGTCTGGGGATGGCACGGGCGGCCATGGACCGGGTTGTTACGCACGCCCAGTCCGGGAGGCCCAACATCCCCAGGTGCTCTCTTCTCTCAACGGCCGCCCACAGGGAACTCTTGAGGTCGTTTCCCAGGAGGCAGTTCACGGTGGCATCATCGCGGACAGTCACTTTTAGCATACCGGACACTCCTCCCCATTCGAAGGGGACGCAGGCCATCCGACACAGGCTCTCTGAATTGTCGGCTGATCGGACGGGGCAAAGAACGTTTGGCAGGATTTGTTCCGGGGTCACCAGGTGACAGCGGACCGCCGTCACACTGGCCCCGGTGTCGCGCAGGGCTTCGGCCTTGCGCCCATTTATGTTCACCCACTGGCTGTATTTTCTGCTGTTGGCGGGTAGGGGAGCCCGCGGGATCATGTCTCTTTCCCCCAGGCAGGCCAGGGTCATGGCGGCAGGTTCCCACTCGGGTTGCTCCTGCTCGTACTCTTCATACTCCTCGGAGTTCTGCTCTTCTCCTAGCGCGGCGGCAGCGACCTGGCGGGGCACGGGAGTCTGGTTCTTCGGGCAGCTCGGGTCGCTGGCATAGTGTCCAATTCGCTGGCACCGGTGGCAAGTAACGTTGGCTCGGAACCCTGGGCGCATCGGGGGGTTTCCCCGACCGTCCGGGGGCGGGGTGTTGCTGGCGGGAGTTGCCGGGACGGCATCTCTGCCCCAGCCCTGGCCTCCTCCTCCTCCTCGGGGGCGATGGAGACCTTGGTTGTTTCTGTTTTGTTCATTCGGCCCACTCCGGGCCACTCGAGTGCTTTCCCATCGGTCAGCTTCAGGGGCGAGCTGCCGCGGTTCAGTCAATTTACTGTCGAGAAGGTGCTGCCTGAGCTCGACGAAGCAATTGTTGGAGAGGTGCTCCCACACCATGAGGTTAAAGAGTTGCTCGTAGGTGGTTACGTGGCTGCCCTTGATCCACCCCTCGAAGGCTCGGCTGAAATAGTTCACATACTCTACCCAAGTTGTACCCGGGATCCGTTTGCAGTCGCGGAACCTCTGGCGGTACATCTCGGGCGTGAGTCCGTATCGAGTGAGGAGGGCGGCCTTCATGTGATCATAGGAGGTCATCTGATGGTCCTGGAGCTGTAGCAGGGCATCGCGGCCTTCATTGACGAACCTCCCCCATAGCCCGGCTCCCCAGTCACTTCGATCAATCCGGTGGGAGGTCATGGCGATCTCGTAGGCCTTGAACCACTGCTGTATGTCGTCGTTCCGAAAATATTCTCTGATGACATCCTTGGGGATGTGGACCTTTGGTTCGGTAGTGCTCGGGGTGTGCGGGCGCTCGGGCACCCCAGATCTTTATTCTGTTTCCGCATTTCTATTTCTGCTAGCTTGCGCTCGTGTTCGTATGCCAGTTTTTTCTCTTCGAGTTCTCTCTGCCTTTGTTTCTCTTCCCGCTCCTCTCGGAGCCGTAAGTGTTCTAAGTTTATCTTTTGTTCCGCCAGTTTCAGCTCTCCGTCCAACCGGAGCCGTGCCAACTCCAATTCATGGAGTCTGCTTTTCTCTCGTTCTTGGATCTCTTCCGGGGAGAGACCCACTCTCCTTTCTTCCGTCGGAGTGGTGTTTGTTTCTGGTGCCTCGCTGTTTTGGTTCCGGGGTACAGCCGTACCCGTTTCTGCCCAAGATTCTAGGGCGTGTTTGAAGTCCTCTTTCGTGCTCAGCCCGGTGGTAGCAATGCCTAGTTCCATGCAAAATTGCTTTAGCTCTCGATGGTTGTACTCTTCTAGTTTCTCCATCTGGAATTTCTCTGCGGATCCGCTCTCTTTTGTTGTCATTGTGGTTGAGTGGTGGGGTGAGTTACTCTCTGTACGATTTCGCGTCGGTTCGGATCGCGCCGCTGGCCACCAATGTTAGACGGGGACCTGGAGGGTCGGCCGAGGACAGGGGAGGGCCGTCTCCAGCGATCGTATAGACAAGTAACTTCCTCCCCACAGATGGACACCACACAAGGATAAGGTTAACGCTTTTTATAGGTAGATCTTGAAGCAAAGTATCACGGTACAGTGAGATCGGGACACGAGGGTCCTCTCAATTCTAGTCTCTGGAAGGGAAAGGGGGTAGCGGGACAGTCTTGATACCGCTCTGGTATTGAGGTGGAATGATGGATAGCTCATAATCCTCGAGCTCGGAGTTCTGGACGGTCGGGCCGTGGCAGCGCCAGCAGGCTCGGATGACAAGTCTCACTTGAGGAGGGCCGCGGCAGCGCCAGCAGGTCCCGACGATGATGTAGGTTGCAGAGGGCCGCGGCAGCGCCAGCAGGTCCCTTGGATGATGTAGGTTGCAGAGGGCCGCGGCGGCGCCAGCAGGTCCCAAGGACGACGTAGGTTGCAGAGGGCCGCGGCAGCGCCAGCAGGTCCCTTGGACGAGGAGGAAGGTTGCAGAAGGCCGCGGCAGCGCCAGCAGGCAGGACTATGGTTCACAAGGCAGGGCTGCGGCAGCGCCAGCAGTCCGTCAAGGATGAGTTCTTCAAGGTGTCTCTCGACTCCAGGATACAACTGCCTTCCTGCTCTGGAGCTGCCCCAGTTATAGGTCTGGCCTCCTTTGATGTCCGGACCCTCGCTCTTGGAGGTCGGGAGGTCCGGGATGAGGGAGTCCAGACACCCAGCAGGGGGGTGGAGCCAGCGCCTGGGGAGGCTGGGGGCGATCGGCACCTGGCGGGGGAGAACCATCGACACTCCTCTCTCCCATTGACCTGCCAAGTGGTCCATTCACCTCCTGGGTGGATGGTGGTGCCGGGATGTCGGGGCCTGGCCAGGCCCAGGGTTGGGGTCGAGCTGAGGCCACGCGGCCTCGTGGTGCAGTGTCCAAGATGGCTGCTGGGCCGGGCAATGGTGCTGGCGGTGGCCCGGGCCAGTGATACAGAGAGGTCCGGGAGCAGGCGTCCCATAGGGGACGGGTTGCGGGTTGCTTCTGTGGGTTGTCGGGGTGGTTCTTCTGGTGGCACCGGGAGAGCCGGTGTCCAGGCTCTGTCATGCGGGGGGGAGCGAGCCCTTCACGAGGCCTGTCCAACAGAGCCTTGAAGGGGTTCTTCCACAGGACTGGGGGAAATTGAGGGTGGAGGCCAGAAGCCGTGACAGCGTTTATCACGGTAAAGGCTCATGGTGATGTGGGCGTATGGGCTCCACACTGGTGAAAACATGAGCGGCAAAGTGATCCTGGAAAAAACAGTAGATCACCAGATCCTATGTGGGGGTAAATCGCTAGAGGGGTGCCAGAAACGGTCAGCACGGTCTCGTGAACTCTGAAAGCGGGGAGAATTAATTCGTAACGCAGGTTCCGATCACCGTATCCATCTTAGTTCTGGTGGTAAGGGCATATGTTGGCAATACGGTAATGGTACCTGCATGGTCAAGGCTATCAGCTTCGTTAGAGGAAACAGAGAGACCCTTCTGCTTCCTCTTGACAACCTCTGCCGCATCTCACCTCAGCAGAACTGCCTTGTCGTCATGTGGAGGTAAGGGGGATTGGGCCTGGGGCAGGGGGTATGGATTAGGGCTTTAGACTGGTGCTGATTTATTTATTTTTATCCTGGAGGGTGTGGGGTCTGGTTTTAGAGCTCAGGGCAGGGTTCAAGTAATTTAAAAAAAGGCTGGGGGCCTGGGAGGGGTCAAGCTGGGGTCCAGTTTGAGGGCTCAGGGCAGGAGTCTGGTAATCTAAAAAAAGGGATGAGAGCCAGAGGGGTCGTGTATGGATCTAGTTTTAGTTCTCAGGGCAGGGGCCGGGTATATCTAAAATAGTCTGGGGGTGTTTTGGGGTATACTTTTGGGGCTCTGGACCTGGGAATTGGGGATTTTAACAAGGGCTAGGGGCCGTGGGTTTGTGCTAGGGCTGGTTTGAAGGAAGGGGTCAGGAATAACCTATACCATGCATAGGCCTTTAATATGCATGCCTTTACAATGAAATTTGTTGTAATGGGCATATTCATTATAAAGAAATGTGTGGTGGAAGTAATGCGTTTTAAAGGCATTTGCGTTGTAACACATGCATGGTAAAGGCAGACGTTGCAACAGAATGCATTGTTCAATCATAAATTCATTAGTAGTAGGTAGTAGTCAAATGCATTCTGAAAAATGGCCTGTAAAAGTCTAGTGCTTTCGGTCTTCAGTTTCTTGGTCACTAGGTAGTTGTAAAAGTATTAAATAGCACAAGAAATTGTGATATTCTCCCCTAAATTTGACTGTTTTTTCACTAGTTTTTCAAAATCCCTGATACATGAGGCCTGAACCCACATGCTTCCCACTACTCGCACAGTAGACACGTGTATGATGACAGCATCCACACTTGAGAAGTTCTCTTCCCGTTCAGACTGCAGCCCTTCACACATTTATTGTTTGCTCAGGAAGCAAAATTCAATTTTAAGCATATATATAAAAAGATTTGTAAATTAATTCCTGTGTGTGCCAGGACTAGTCTCGTTTCTTTAGTGAAAGCGAGATGTGTGATGCATACTAGACCCTGCGTATAAAGAAGTAACCAATGCTAACTGTCCTGCTCTATCTGGTCTGGGATAACACAGGAGCATACAACGTGATATGTGAAAACTGTCTTAATCCCAGGTATCTGCGGTTGTTTTGAGCAAATACAGGCGCACATTTTTGTTTTTGGAATACTAAACTGAGAATCACTTAATTAACCCATCAAGCAATTTCATTTTCATAGATCAAGTTAACAATGTTAGCCTTTCATCCCTTCCGTTTTTTTTCTTTGCATTTTACTACTTGCGAAAACCTGTCCACTCTGGTATTTTTACTGAAGGATCAAAGAAAGAAGGGAATGTCTGTACTTAGTATAACGTCATTAAACTATTGGGCATTATAGAAGAGTGTTAGTAGAGATCAGGGAACCAATAAAATGTGATACCAGAGAGGTTGCAACATACACTTGGCTCAATTGACCAAGGTTTGAATTAAATTACTCTTGTAGTATTCCTGTCTTATGGCCTGATTTAGATTTTGGTGAACTTGTGACTCCGTCACAACAGTGATGGATATCCCATTCACCAAAATATAAATCCCATAGGATATTATGGAATGTATATTTCAGCAGATGGGATATCTATCACTGTTGTGATGGAGTAAGTCATCTGTTCAAATCTAAATCAGGTCCTTAATACTGGAAATTCAGTGCAAGCCAGGTGTAAATCAAAGCAAAATCTTTGTGAACTGGCCCATAGTCATAACTCTGTGAGTGTTTGTCAATACCTATGTGTGTGTGTATGTGTGTGTGTGTGGTTGTGTGTGTGTGGTTTTTGTGTGTGTGTGGTTGTGTTTGTGGTTGTGTGTGTGGTTGTGTGTGTGTGGTTGTGTGGTTGTGTGTGTGGTTGTGTGGTTGTGATTGTGGTTGTATGTGGTTGTGTGTGTGTGTGTGGGTGGTTTATGTGTGTGTGGTTGGGGAGGGGTTGTGTGTGTGGTTGTGGTTGTGTGTGTATGTGGTTGTGTGTGTGGTTGTGTGTGTGTGGTTGTGTGTGGTTGTGTGTGTGGTTGTGGAGTGGTTGTGTGTGTGGTTGTGTTTGTGTGTGTGGTTGTGTGTGTGTGTGTGGTTGGGTGTGGTTGTGTGTGTAGTTGTGGTTGTGTGTGTGGTTGTGTGTGTGTGTGTGGTTGGGCATGGTTGTGGTTCTTTGAGCTTGTGTGTGTGGCTGTGTGTGTGTGTGTGGTTGTGTATGTGGGTTGGTGTGGTTGTGGTTGTGTGTGTGGTTGTGTGTGTGGTTGTCTGGGTGTGGTTGTGTGTGTGTGGGTGTGGTTATGTGGGTGTGGTTGTGTGTGGTTGTGTGTGTGGTTGTGTGGTTGTGTGTGTTGTTTTAATGTGTGTGTGTGTGGTTGTGTGTGTGGTTGAGGGTGTAGTTGTGTGTTTGGTTGTGTTTGGGTGTGGGCATGTGGTTGTGTGGTGTGTGAATGTGTTTGTGGTTGTGTTAGTGTGTGGTTGTTTGTGTGTGTGGTTGTGTGTATTTGTGGTTGTGTGTGTGGTTGTGTGTGGTTGTGTGTGTGTGTGTGTGGATGTGTGTGGTCTTGGTTATGTATGTGTGTGGTTGTGTGTGGTTGTGTGTGTGTGTGTGGTTATGTGTGTGTGTGGTTGTGTGTGGTTGTGTATGTGTGTGTGTGGTTGTGTGTGTGTGGTTGAGGCGTGGTTGTGTGTGGTTGTGTGTGTGGTTGTTGTTGTGTGTGTGTATGTGGTTGTGTGTGTGGTTTTGTGTGTAGTTGTGTGTGGTTGTGTGTGGTTGTGTGGTTGGGTGTGGTTGTGTGTGTGGTTGTGTGTGTGGTTGTGTGGATGTGTGTGGTCTTGGTTATGTGTGTGTGTGGTTGTGTGTGAGTGTGTGGTTGTGTGTGTGTGTGTGGTTGTGTGTGTGGTTGAGTATGTTAGTGTGTGGCTGTGTGTGTGTGGTTGGGGTGTGGTTATGTGTGTGGTTGTCGTGTGTGTGTGTGAGGTTGTGTGTGTGGTTGTGGTTGTGTGTGTGGTTGTGTGTGGTTGTGTGGGTGGTTGTGTGGGTGTGTTTGTGTGTGTGGTTGTTGGGTGGGTGTGGTTGTGTGTGTGGTTGTGTGTGTGTAGTTGTGTGGTTGTGGTTGTTGGTGTGTGTGGTTGGTGTGTGTGGTTGTGGGTGTGGTTATGGGTGTTGTTGTGTGTGTGGTTGTGTTTGTGTGGGTGTGTGCATGTGGTTGTGTGTGTGGTTGTGTTAGTGTGTGTGTGGTTGTTTGTGGGTGGGGTTGTGTGTGTGGTTGGTTGTGTGTGTGGTTGCGGTTGTGTGTGTAGTCGTGTGTGGGTGTGTTTGTGTGCGGTTGGTGTGGTTGTTTGTGTGTGGTTGGTTGTGTGTGTGTGTGTGGTTGTGTGTGTGTGGTTGTGTGTGCGTGTGGTTGTGGTTGTGTGTTTGGGTGTGGTGTGTGTGTGGTTGTGGGTGTGTGTTTGGGTGTGGTTGTGTGTGTGTGTGGTTGGGTGTGGTTGTATGTGTAGTTGTGGTTGTGTGTGTATGTGGTTGTGTGTGTGGTTGTGTGTGTGGTTGGGCGTGGTTGTGTGTGGTTGTGGTTCTTTGTGGTTGTGTGTGTGGCTGTGTGTGTGTGGTTGTGTATGTGGGTGGGTGTGGGTATAGTTGTGTGTGTGGTTGTGTGGGTGTGGTTGTGTGGGTGTGGTTGTGTGGGTGTGATTGTGTGTGGTTGAGTGTGTGGTTGTGGTTGTATGGTTGTGTGTGTTGTTTTAATGTGTGTGTGTGTGGTTGTGTGTGTGGTTGTGGGTGTAGTTGTGTGTGTGGTTGTGTTTGTGTGGGTGTGGGCATGTGGTTGTGTGGTGTTTGAATGTGTGTGTGGTTGTGGTTGTGTTAGTGTGTTGTTGTTTGTGTGTGTGGTTGTGTGTGCGTGGTTGTATTTGTGTGTGGTTGGGTGTGTGGTTGTGTGTGTGTGTGGTTGTGTGTAGTTGTGGTTGTGTGTGTGTGTGTGTGTGGTTGTGTGTGTGTGGTTGTGTGTGTGTGTGGTTGTGTGTGTGTGTGTGTGTGGTTGTGTGGATGTGTGTGGTCTTGGTTATGTATGTGTGTGGTTGTGTGTGATTGTGTGGTTGTGTGTGTTTGTGTGTGTGGTTATGTGTGTGTTTGTGTATGTGTGTGTGTGGTTGTGTGTGTGTGTGGTTGTGTGTGGTTGTGTATGTGTGTGTGTGGTTGTGTGTGTGTATGTGGTTGTGTGTGTGGTTTTGTGTGTGGTTGTGTGGTTTGGTGTGGTTGTGTGTGTGGTTGTGTGGATGTGTGTGGTCTTGGTTATGTATGTGTGTGGTTGTGTGTGATTGTGTGGTTGTGTGGTTGTGTGTGTGTGTGTGTGTGTGTGGTTGGGGTGTGGTTATGTGTGTGGTTGTCGTGTGTGGGTGTGTGTGTGTGTGAGGTTGTGTGTGTGGTTGTGGTTGTGTGTGTGGTTGTGTGTCTGGTTGTGTGTGGTTGTGTGGGTGTGGTTGTGTGGGTGTGGTTGTGTGTGTGGTTGTGTGTGTGTGTAGTTGTGTGGTTGTGTGTGTTGGTGTGTGTGTGGTTGGTGTGTGTGGTTGTGGTTATGGGTGTAGTTGTGTGTGTGGTTGTGTTTGTGTGGGTATGTGCATGTGGTTGTGTGTGTGGTTGTGTTAGTGTGTGTGTAGTTGTTTGTGGGTGGGGTTGTGTGTGTGGTTGGTTGTGTGTGTGGTTGCGGTTGTGTGTGTAGTCGTGTGTGGTTGTGTTTGTGTGCGGTTGGTGTGGTTGTTTGTGTGGTTGTGTGTGTGGTTGGTTGTGGTTGTGTGTGTGTGGTTGTGTGTGTGTGTGGTTGTGTGTTTGGGTGTGGTTGTTTGAGTGGTTGTGGGTGTGTGTTTGGGTGTGGTTGTGTGTGTGTGTGTGGTTGGGTGTGTAGTTGTGGTCGTGTGTGTATGTGGTTGTGTGTGTGTGGTTGGGCATGGTTGTGTGTGGTTGTGGTTCTTTGTGGTTGTGTGTGTGGCTGTGTGTGTGTGGTTGTGTATGTGGGTGGGTGTGGTTATGGTTGTGTGTGTGGTTGTGTGGGTGTGGTTGTGTGGGTGTGATTGTGTGTGGTTGTGTGTGTGGTTGTGGGTGTAGTTGTGTATGTGGTTGTGTTTGTGTGGGTGTGGGCATGTGGTTGTGTGGTGTGCGAATGTGTATGTGGTTGTGTTAGTGTGTTGTTGTTTGTGTGTGTGGTTGTGTGTGCGTGGTTGTATTTGTGTGTGGTTGGGTGTGTGTTTGTGTGTGTGTGTAGTTGTGGTTGTGTGTGTGTTTGTGTGTGTGTGGTTGTGTGTGTGTGGGTGTGTGGTTGTGTGTGGTTGTGTGTGTGGTTGTGTGGATGTGTGTGGTCTTGGTTATGTATGTGTGTGGTTGTGTGTGATTGTGTGGTTGTGTGTGTGTGTGTGGTTATGTGTGTGGTTGTGTATGTGTATGTGGTTGTGTGTGTGTGTGTGGTTGTGTATGTGTGTGTGTGGTTGTGTGTGTGTGTGTGGTTGTGGTTGTGTGTGAGGTTGTGTGTGTGGTTGTGTGTGGTTGTGTGGGTGTGGTTGTGTGTGTGTAGTTGTGTGTGTGTTGGTGTGTGTGTGTGGTTGGTGTGTGTGGTTGTGGGTGTGGTTATGGGTGTAGTTGTGTGTGTGTTTGTGTTTGTGTGGGTGTGTGCATGTGGTTGTGTGTGTGGTTGTGTTAGTGTGTGTGTGGTTGTGTGTGTGGTTGTTTGTGGGTGGGGTTGTGTGTGGTTGGTTGTGTGTGTGGTTGCGGTTGTGTGTGTAGTCATGTGTGGTTGTGTTTGTGTGCGGTTGGTGTGGTGGTTTGTGTGGTTGTGTGTGTGTGGTTGGTTGTGGTTGTGTGTGTGTGGTTGTGTGTTTGTGTGGTTGTGTGTTTGGGTGTGGTTGTGTGTGTGGTTGTGGGTGTGTGTTTGGGTGTGGTTGTGGGTGTGGTTGTGTGTAGTTGTGTGTTTGGTGGTGGATGTGTGTGTGGTGGTGGTTGTGTGTGTGTGGTCTTGGTTATGTATGTGTGTGGTTGTGTGTGATTGTGTGGTTGTGTGTGTGCATGGTTGAGTGTGTGGTTGTGTGGTTTTATGTGGTTGGGTGTGGTTGTGTGTGTGGTTGTGTTAGTGTGTGTGTGGTTGTTTTTGGGTGGGGTTGTGTGTGTGGATGGTTGTGTGTGTGGTTGCGGTTGTGTGTGTAGTCATGTGTGGTTGTGTTTGTGTGCGGTTGGTGTGGTTGTTTGTGTGGTTGTGTGTGTGTGTGTGGTTGGTTGTGGTTGTGTGTGGTTGTGTGTGTGTGTCGGTGTGGTTGTGTGTGTGGTTGTGGGTGTGTTTTTGAGTGTGGTTGTGTGTGTAGTTATGGTTGTGTGTGTATGTGGTTGTTTGTGTGGTTGTGTGTGTGTGTGTGGTTGGGCGTGGTTGTGTGTGGTTGTGGTTCTTTGTGGTTGTGTTTGTGGCTGTGTGTGTGTGGTTGTGTATGTGGGTGGGTGTGGTTGTGGTTGTGTGTGTGGTTGTGTGTGGGTGTGGTTGTGTGTGGTTGTGGTTGTATGGTTGTGTGTGTTGTTTTAATGTGTGTGTGTGTGGTTGTGTGTGGTTGTGGGTGTAGTTGTGTGTGTGGTTGTGTTTGTGTGGGTGTGGGCATGTGGTTGTGTGGGGTGTGAATGTGTGTGTGGTTGTGGTTGTGTTAGTGTGTGGTTGTTTGTGTGTGTGGTTGTGTGTGCGTGGTTATGTTTGTGTGTGGTTGGGTGTGTGGTTGTGTGTGTGTGTGGTTGTGTGTAGTTGTGGTTGTGTGTGTGTTTTTGTGTGTGTGGTTGTGTGTGTGTGGGTGTGTGGTTGTGTGTGTGTGTGTGGTTGTGTGGATGTTTGTGGTCTTGGTTATGTATGTGTGTGGTTGTGTGTGATTGTGTGGTTGTGTGTGTGGTTGTGTATGTGTGTGTGGTTGTGTGTGTGTGGTTGAGGCATGGTTGTGTGTGTGGCTGTTGTGTGTGTGTGTGTGTGTATGTGGTTGTGTGTGTGGTTTCGTGTGTAGGTGTGTGTGGTTGTGTGTGGGTGTGTGGTTTGGTGTGGTTGTGTGTGTGTGGTTGTGTGGATGTGTGTGGTCTTGGTTATGTATGTGTGTGGTTGTGTGTGATTGTGTGGTTGTGTGTGTGTGTGGTTGTGTGTGTGGTTGAGTATGTTAGTGTGTGGCTGTGTGTGTGTGGTTGGGGTGTGGTTATGTGTGTGGTTGTCGTGTGTGTGTGTGTGAGGTTGTATGTTTGGTTGTGGTTGTGTGTGTGGTTGTGTGGGTGGTTGTGTTGGTGTGGTTGTGTGGGTGTGGTTGTGTGTGTGTGGTTGTGTGTGTGTAGTTGTGTGGTTGTGTGTGTGTTGGTGTGTGTGTGTGGTTGGTGTGTGTGGTTGTGGGTGTGGTTATGGGTGTAGTTGTGTGTGTGGTTGTGTTTGTGTGGGTGTGTGCATGTGGTTGTGTGTGTGGTTGTGTTAGCGTGTTTTTGGTTGTGTATGTGGTTGTTTGTGGGTGGGGTTGTGTGTGTGGTTGCGGTTGTGTGTGTAGTTGTGTGTGGTTGTGTTTGTGTGCGGTTGGTGTGGTTGTTTGTGTGGTTGTGTGTGTTAGGTTGGTTGTGGTTGTGTGTGTGTGGTTGTGTGTGTGGTTGTGTGTGTGTGTGGTTGTGTGTTTGGGTGTGGTTGTGTGTGTGGTTGTGGGTGGGTGTTTGGGTGTGGTTGTGGGTGTGGTTGTGTGTAGTTGTGTGTGTGGTGGTGGCTGTGTGTGGTGGTGGTTGTGTGTGTGTGGTTGTGTGTGTGTGTGTGTGGTCTTGGTTATGTATGTGTGTGGTTGCGTGTGATTTTGTGGTTGTGTGTATGCGTGGTTGAGTGTGTGGTTGTGTGGTGTGGTATTATGTGGTTGGGTGTGGTTGTGTGTGTGGTTTTGTGTGTGTAGTTGTGTGGTTGTGTGTGTGTTGGTGTGTGTGTGCGGTTGGTGTGTGTGGTTGTGGGTGTGGTTATGGGTGTAGTTGTGTGTGTGGTTGTGTTTGTGTGGGTGTGTGCATGTGGTTGTGTGTGTGGTTGTGTTAGTGTGTGTGGTTGTTTGTGGGTGGGGTTGTGTGTGTGGTTGGTTGTGTGTGTGGTTACTGTTGTGTGTGTAGTTGTGTGTCGTTGTGTTTGTGTGCGGTTGGTGTGGTTGTTTGTGTGGTTGTGTTTGTGTGGTTGGTTGTGGTTGTGTGTGTGTGGTTGTGTGTGTGGTTGTGTGTGTGTGTGGTTGTGTGTTTGGGTGTGGTTGTGTGTGTGGTTGTGGGTGTGTGTTTGGGTGTGGTTGTGTGTAGTTGTGTGTGTGGTGGTGGTTGTGTGTGTGGTGGTGGTTGTGTGTGTGTGGTTGTGTGTGTGGTCTTGGTTATGTATGTGTGTGGTTGTGTGTGATTGTGTGGTTGTGTGTGTGCGTGGTTGAGTGTGTGGTTGTGTGGTGTGGTTTTATGTGGTTGTGTGTGTTGTTGTGTTAGTGTGTGTGTGGTTGTGTGTGTGGTTGTTTGTGGGTGGGGTTGTATGTGTGAATGGTTGTGTGTGTGGTTGCGGTTGTGTGTGTAGTCTTGTGTGGTTGTGTTTGTGTGCAGTTGGTGTGGTTGTTTGTGTGGTTGGTTGTGGTTGTGTGTGTGTGTGGTTGTGTGTGTGTCGTGTGTTTGGGTGTGGTTGTGTGTGTGGTTGTGGGTGTGTGTTTGGGTGTGGTTGTGTGTGTGTGGGTGTGGTTGTGTGTGTAGTTATGGTTGTGTGTGTATGTGGTTGTTTGTGTGGTTGTGTGTGTGTGTGTGTGGTTGGGCATGGTTGTGGTTCTTTGTGGTTGTGTGTGTGGCTGTGTGTGTGTGGTTGTGTATGTGGGTGGGTGTGGTTGTGGTTGTGTGTGTGGTTGTGTGGGTGTGGTTGTGTGTGTGTGGTGTGGGTGTGGTTGTGTGTGGTTGTGGTTGTTTGGTTGTGTGTGTTGTTTTAATGTGTGTGTGTGTGGTTGTGTGTGTGGTTGTGGGTGTAGTTGTGTGTGTGGTTGTGTTTGTGTGGGTGTGGGCATGTGGTTGTGTGGTGTGTGAATGTGTGTGTGGTTGTGGTTGTGTTAGTGTGTGGTTGTTTGTGTGTGTGGTTGTGTGTGCGTGGTTGTGTTTGTGTGTGGTTGGGTATGTGGCTGTGTGTGTGTGTCGTTGTGTGTAGTTGTGGTTGTGTGTGTGTGTGTTTGTGTGTGGTTGTGTGTGGGTGTGTGGTTGTGGTTGGTTGTGTGTGTGTGGTTATGTGGATGTGTGTGGTCTTGGTTATGTATGTGTGTGGTTGTGTGTGATTGTGTGGTTGTGTGTGTGTGTATGGTTGTGTGTGGTTGTGTATGTGTGTGTGGTTGTGTGTGTGTGGTTGAGGCGTGGTTGTGTGTGTGTGTGTGTATGTGGTTGTGTGTGTGGTTTTGTGTGTAGTTGGTATTGTATTGGTATTGTGGTATACTTATATAGCGCAAACCTGTCACCACCAAGGGCATCCTGGCGCTTTGACCCATGATCCAGCAAATTCAGCAGCTCAGCCTGTCCTAGGAAAGAGGTGAGTTTTCAGCGCCTTTCTGAAGGCTGAGAGATCCTCAAGACTTCTCAGGGATATTGGCAGGGAGTTCCAGAGTTTGGCCGCCGCTACTCTGAACGAACGGCCACCCATCCTCACTCTCTGGAAGCGCAGAACTATAAGTAGCCTGGATGAAGAGGAGCGTAAAGCTCGGGATGGAAGGTACCAGGCAAACATTCTCCGCAAAGGGATTGGGCCCAGGCCATGGATAGCCCTGAACACAATGCACGCTGCTTTGTAGCGAACGCGTAAATGGACCGGCAGCCAATGGAGTTCCTGTAACGCTGCCGTAGAAGAGCTGTGATAGGGGCGGGAAAGGGCGAGTTTGGCAGCCATATTTTGCACCCTTTGAAGCTTGCCCAGAAGTGTTACCGGGTCCTCCAGAAGTAGTGTGTTACAATAGTCAAGTCGACTTAGGATGGTCCTTCGCACTACTTCTGGTCTGGCTTGCTCAGGGAGGAGGGGTAAAACCTTGCGCAGCATGCGGATCAACATCATGCACGTAGAGGTGGTCTTATTTACGTGCAGATCCAGCTGCAGGTTGGGCCCAAAAATGACACCCAGATTACGTGCCGATTGTGCGGCTGACACCGTCTCTGAAAAAGACGGGGGCCAAAAGTCGTCTGGGAGATCTCGGGGAACGCGGTCATTGGAGCAGTACAGGACCTCTGTCTTAGTTCCATTGAACTGTAACAAGTTCAGACGGAGCCATTCCGCTGTAGCCTGCATGCACCGGTGGAAGGTCTCCAATGGGGCTGCATCCTGTCCCTCCAGAGAAAAGACCAGCTGGGTATCATCGGCATAATTAAATGCGGAGATCCCAAATGATTTAATAAGCTGGACTATTGGGCGGAGGTAGATATTAAAGAGTATAGGGCTGATGGCTGAGCCCTGAGGTACTCCTTGTCCTACTCTCCGCTCCTCTGAACTGAAGGGAGGGAGCGAAACCCGATGCTGACGGCTGTCCAAATAGGAGATTAACCAGTCCCTGGCCTTATCTTTGACCCCGCATTCTTCCAGGCTCGAAATCAAGGTAGGATGACTGACCGTGTCGAACGCGGCCGACATGTCGAGCAGCACCAAAAATGCTGCCCGACCACTGTCGACTCGCGCCCGCAGATTGTCTAACACGGTCACCAACGCGGATTCCGTCCCATGGGCTGGGCGAAAACCGAATTGCGTCTCATCCAGCCAGGTGTTCCCTTCTAAGAAGCCGGACAGAGTGCGGGTAACCAATTTTTCCATGATTTTGACTGGAAAAGGAAGCAGGGAGATTGGCCGGTAGTTGGAAAGGCAACCAGGGTCGAGCGTAGGTTTTTTTAAGAGCGGAGATACCACTGCCTTCTTCCAGCAGCCCGGTACCGTCCCTGTTTCAAACGACTGGCAACCAATGTAATGCAATGGCTGGAAAAGATCCTCTTGAAACACCTTCCAGAGTTTTGGAGGAAGAGGATCAAGAGGCGAGCCGGATGAAATCGTAAGGGCTAGGCTGCCAAACTCCTCCAAAGAGGGGAGGGGAAAGCTGCTCAGCTGGGGTCGACTGGCCTCAGTCGCCGGAGCTCCCAAACTGAGAGCCGGATCCAAGGAGGGAGGAGAAAAGCTACTCAGCTGGGGTCGACTGGCTACAATCGCCGGAGCTCCCAAACTGAGGGCCGGATCCAAAGAGGGAGAGGAAAAGCTACTCAGCTGGTGTCGACTGGCCTCAATCGCCGGAGCTCCCAGGCTGAGGGCCGGATCCAAAGAGGGAGAAGGGAAACTGCTCAGCTGGGGTCGACTGGCCTCCATCGCCGGAGCTCCCAGGCTGAGGGTCTGGTCCTCTGGTCGGGGTCGACTGGAAGGCGTGACCGGAGCTTCCAAACAGAGGTGAGCGTCCCTCTGCAGGGGTCGACTGGCCATCTCCTCCGGAGCTCCCACACCAGTGGTGGGTTTAACTGGGTCCTGCAAACCCTCCAGTATTTTACGGATTTTCTCCTCGAAGGCATCCGCAAGTGAGTCACAAAGAGCTTGCGATGAAGGGACGGCGCTAGCCACACACGTAGGGTGGGCAAGGTCCCTAACGATTTTAAAGAGGGCCTGTGCCTTGTTTGGGGCCTGATTCAAGGTGGATTCAAGATAGGTCGCTTTAGCCATCTTGATCTGAGCCTTATATTTTTGTATAGCGGACCTAAATACCGTTTTCTCCGAGTCTAAATACTGTTTCCTCCAAGCCCTTTCTGCGCGTTTGCAGTCAAGTTTAAGCTGGCGTAATTCGCTCGTGTACCAAGGGCTAGCTCGATGCACCCTCCCTCGTGACTTCCGAAGGGGTGTCAACTTATCCAGCGAGCTCGATATGGACTGGCAGAAGAGAGTATAGCTCTCTTCAGCTGTGTTGCCAAGCTTAAAGTCCTTACCTAAGATGTTCGGCAATGGGGAGGTTTTGAGAATTCGGGACCAAGGTCTCTCTAGCTTGGCTAGGGATAATCCAGCCTTTCGCGAAATATGGTCCTCTGAAGAAAGGGAGAACATAATCAGAGAGTGGTCTGTCCAAAACTGGCACTTGATATCATCTAATGATACCCACTGTGGGTCCGCAAACACTAAGTCCAGGATGTGGCCCTTTCGATGCGTGGAGGCGTTCACCAACTGTTCCAGATTGATATCTGTACAGGCTTGGCTAAGGGAAAGGAATGCATTGTCCAGTGAACTGCCTGCCCACAGATTAAAATCTCCAAGAATCAATAACTTGGAGTGGGAGCTATAGAGAGTTCGTAGATCAGGTCAATGAGGAGAGATATGGAAGGTGCCGGTCCCGGGGGACGATAGCATAGGACACCCAAGCAGAGTATCAGCTCCTGCTGTTTGACAGTAAAACCCATCAGTTCAAATCCCGGTACTTCTCGGATCTTTAGCTGGGAAAGGGTCAACGAGTCTCTATAAATGAGCCCGATTCCCCCTCCTCGATTGAGTGGGCGCGGGGTGTGATTGATTTTATAGCCTGAGGGGCAGGCTAGGCCCAGCTCAACCTCACAGTCCTCCCGAGTCCACGTTTCTGTGAGAAAAAGGACATCGAGTTTTTCTGAATCGATGAGGAAGGCTATTTCCGTGTAGTGCTTGCAGAGGGATCTGACGTTAAGCAGCCCACAGGAAATTGGCCTAGTAGTTGGTTGCCTGACCGGGTTCTGACATGGTCTGAGTCTGAGTAGCTCAGCCCGAGAGTAGGCTATGCGAAGTGGGCCAGAGGGGCCAGAGATAGCGGCCCTAAGCGCGTCCGTTGCGCGAACGGGCGCAAACGGGCTTACCTCTGGCGCACCTCCGGCGCCCCCGCTGCGCACCGTCGCTGCGCACTTGTCTAGCGGCCATCTTAAATGGCCGGCGGGGAGTCGCGTGGGTCCTGGCAGGGCGAGTGGCTCTCCCTCACCCAAGATGGCGCTCAGTGAGGAAAGACCTTCTCCCCACTCCAAAATGGCGCTCGAAACCGGCGCGATGGTTCTACAGTGCCCCCGAGTCCCTTCTGTCCCACAAAATGTGGGTGTGCAGCAATTAGAGTGCGGGTAAGAGCTCCCTTAATTCCCCCTAAGCGGCGCTTGCAATTTAGAGTTAAAAGCGCGAAACGCTCGGCGCAAACAAGATAAAACGAGTAAAGTATTAAATTTTAAAAGTTACAAGGCAGGAGGATCGTTATTCACGCTGCGCTTATGCAGGAGTTAGAATAGTTGTGTGTGGTTGTGTGGTTTGGTGTGGTTGTGTGTGTGGTTGTGTGGATGTGTGTGGTCTTGGTTATGTATGTGTGTGGTTGTGTGTGTGTGGTTGGGGTGTGGTTATGTGTGTGGTTGTCGTGTGTGAGTGTGTGTGTGTGAGGTTGTGTGTTTGGTTGTGGTTGTGTGTGTGGTTGTGTGTGTGGTTGTGTGTGTGGTTGTGTGGGTGTGGTTGTGTGGGTGTGGTTGTGGGTGTGTGGTTGTGTGTGTGTAGTTGTGTGGTTATGTGTGTGTTGGTGTGTGCGTGTGGTTGGTGTGTTTGGTTGTGGGTGTGGTTATGGGTGTAGTTTTGTGTGTGGTTGTGTTTGTGTGGGTGTGTGCATGTGGTTGTGTGTGTGGTTGTGTTAGTGTGTGTGTGGTTGTGTGTGGGTGGGGTTGTGTGTGTGGTTGGTTGTGTGTGTGGTTGCAGTTGTGTGTGTAGTCGTGTGTGGTTGTGTTTGTGTGCGGTTGGTGTGGTTGTTTGTGTGGTTGTGTGTGTTTGGTTGGTTGTGGTTGTGTGTGTGTGGTTGTGTGTGTGGTTGTGTGTGTGTGGTTGTGTGTTTGGGTGTGGTTGTGTGTGTGGTTGTGGGTGTGTGTTTGGGTGTGGTTGTGGGTGTGGTTGTGTGTAGTTGTGTGTGTGGTGGTGGTTGTGTGTGTGGTGGTGGTTGTGTGTGTGTGGTTGTGTGTGTGTGTGGTCTTGGTTATGTATGTGTGTGGTTGTGTGTGATTGTGTGGTTGTGTGTGAGCGTGGTTGAGTGTGTGGTTGTGTGGTGTGGTTTATGTGGTTGGGTGTGGTTGTGTGTGGTTGTGGGTGTGTTTGTGTGTGTGGTTTTGTGTGGTTGTGGGTGTGGTTGTGTGTGTGGGTGGTTGTGCGTGTGAGTGGTTGTGTGTGTGGTTGTGTGTGTGTGTGGTTTTGTGTGGATGTGTGTGTGGGCGTGGTTGTGTGTGTGGTTGGGGTTGTGTGTGAGTGGTTGTGTGTGTGTGCGTACTATAATCCAAGTTGCGTGTTGAGAGCAAATAAATTAGGCCGATACCAATTTGTATAGTTGGTAGGCTTTGACGAGCAGAGTAAATACGTGGTTGTGCACGGAAGAGACTACAGTGTTTGAGACCAATACGTTTATTCATAAGACTAGTAATAATAAGACTATTTTGATGCAACTTGAAAAAGTTTGCACATCATGGTAATTTACATTTGGATTCAAACGAAAGCGAAAGTGATTGGACGGAGGCAGCGGGGAAAGCACGGGAAATAAAAACAACCAACTTAATGACCCGTGACGGAGGAGACAGATGGCGGCTGCGCGCTAGCACGCTCGCATGAATGCAAGCGTGTAGCACGCCAGTAGCACTTTGAAAACTCGCCTACTAAATTTCTCGGCCAGGCCAGCACATGCGCTGAATCAGGCGAGACGTAAAAAGTGGGGGTAACCATAAGAAGCAGATCCTACTTCTCTACACAACAACCCCCCCCACCCCCTCCAACATAAGGAGATGAAACTAAACTTGCCCAGTTAAGTCTTCATTTTCTAAGTGGAAATATCTGGAGAGTCCTTCTGCATTGGCATGGGTACTCCCAGGTCTATGTTCCACTGTGTAGTCCATCCCCTGTGTGGAAATGGACCACCTCAAAAGTTTGGGATTTTTAACCTTCTTCTGTTTTAGCTATAGGAGGGGCTTATGGTCTGTCTGAACAATGAAGTGAGTGCCAAACAGGTATGGCCTCAGCTTCTTCAGGGCCCAGACCACAGCACTGGCTTCCCTCTCTAGCTGACCAACTTCCCCTCCGGGGTCAACCTTCTGCTGATAAAAGCTACCGGTTGATCCTGACCCTCTGCATTACGTTGTGATAACACAATCCCTAGCCCCAACTCAGATGCATCTGTTTGGACAATACATTGCTTGGAATAGACAAGTCTCTGCAGAAGGGGAGCAGTGCACATGGCCTGCTTGAGATCATCAAATGCTTCTGACAGCTAACTGTCCACTTAACCTTCTTGGTCATTCTTTTTGTAAGATGGCCCAAGAAAACATTGACCTGCGTCTGGGTAGTTGGAGCAACCCAGTCCATTATGGTCTGGATTTTTCTCTGTAATGGTTGAACCTGGCCTCCACCCACAAGGTGGCCCAGGTAAACAACTTTGGTCTGCCCTATCTGGCACTTAGTGGCCTTGATAGTGAGGCCTGCTTTCTGCAGAGCCTCTAAAACATTCTTCATGTGGCCCAGGTGATCCTCCCAGGTGGAGCTAAAGACAGCTATATCATCAAGATATGCTGCACTATAGGCATCCGGCCTGTAAGGACTTTGTTCACCAGCCTTTGGAATGTGGCAGGCGCATTATTTAAACCCAAAGGCATTTCAATAAATTGATAACACCCACTAGGGGTTGAAAATGCTGTTTTTGGTTTGGCATCCTCAGCTAGTCTGATTTTCCAATAGCAGCAGTGAGGTCAAATGTGTTCAAGAACTTGGCTGAGGCCAAAGTATTAATAAGCTCATCTGCCCTAGGAATTGGATGAGCATCAGTCCTAGTGACTACATTGAGTGCCCTGTAGTCAACACAAAACCTCCTCTCTCTTTTACCACCCTGGGTGGGAGAGTTTGGTACCAAGACCACTGGGCTGGCCCAATAGCTATCTGAGGGCTCAATAACTCTCAGTTCTAGCATCTTTTGGACCTCAGTCCTGATGCAACCTCTGACATGGTCAGGCTGCCTGCAAATCTTATTTCTAAAAGACTCTCACCTGTGCCCTCTTCATGGGTACACCAGGTGGTCTGACTAAGAGTCAGAGAGAACATGTGTCTGTATTGATTGAGGACCTTCCTTAAATCAATCTGCTGCTGGGCAATGGGCTGTCTGCCAAGGCTACACCATCAACTGACCAATCATCAGGGTTCTGAGAGAGGAGATCAGGGAGAGGGTCACTTTCTTCCTCCTATCGCTCATCAGTTGCCATAAGCAAGCCCATGTCAGCACTGTCCACAAAAGGTTTGAGTCTGTTCACATGGAGTACCCTGTGGGGGCTCCTAGGTGTACCAAGGTCCACCAAGTAGGTGACCTCACCTTTTTGCTCAAGTATGGTGTGGGGTCCACTCCACTTGTCTTGAAGAGTTGCTGAGGTCACAGGCTCCAGCACCCATACTTTCTGCCTTGGCTGGTAAACAGTCAGAACAGCCTTTTGGCCATGCCAAGCTTTCTGTAATTCTTAGCTTGCCTCAAGGTTTTTGCTGGCCTTCTTCATGTACTCAGCCATCCTGGAGCGGAGACCAAGTACATAGTCTACAAGGTCTTGTTTAAGAAGTTTGAGAGGTAACTCCCATCCCTTTTTCACCAAACACAGCGGACCTCTAACTGGACGCCCAAACAAAAGTTAAAATGGGCTGTAGCCAGCCCCCTTCTGTGGAACGTCTCTGTAGGCAAAGAGAAGGCAGGGCAATAAGACACCCCATTTTCGCCTAAGCTTTTCTGGGATGCCCATGATCATGCCCTTGAGGGTTTTGTTGAACCTTTCAACCAACCCATTGTATTGTGGGTGATAAGGTGTGGTGAACTTATAGTTCACTACCCACTCCTTCCACATTGCAGTGATATAACTTGACATGAAGTTGGTACCTCTGTCAGTTAAGACCTCCTTAAAGAAACCCACTCTGGTAAAGATTCCCAGGAGGCCCTGGCTACCACAGGGGCTGTGGTCGTTCTAATGGGTATTGCTTCTGGATACCTAGTGGCATAGTCCACCACCTTTGGAATGTAACTGTGTCCAGATGCTGTTGGAAGGTTCAATGGACCAATGATATCAATCCCAACCCTCTCAAAGGGAACCCCCACCACAGGTAGTGGTATGATGGGGGCCTTTTTAGTACCACCTGACTTACCCCAGGCTTGACAGGTGGTACAGGATTGACAAAACTCCTTTGTGTCCTCAGACAAGTGAGGGACGAGCCTGTCCCAAGTCTTGCTTTGGCCTAGGTGTCCTGCTAAGGGAATGCCATGTGCCAAGGTGAGTAGGAAGCCCCTAAACGTCTGAGGTATGACCATACTCCTGGTGGCATCAGGCTTGGGTTCTTTATAGTCTGCGTAGAGACGTCCCTCATCCCAATAGATCCTGTGGGATCCACTGACACACCCAGCAGCCTCAGCAGCAGCTTGCGGTCTGAGGAGTTCAAGAGAGGGGCAGGTTTGCTGCTCCATACTCAAGTCTACCCTGGAAGGGCCACCTGTCCCCAAGAACTCAACCTGATCACGTTCAAGTTCATCTGAGACAGTTCCTTCACAGGGACTAAGATCATCTTCCTCAAGAGACTGATCCTCACTCTGAGTCGGGGGAGACACAGCCTTACCCCTCCTGCTCCTTCTCTTGGAAGATCCTTGGTCTATTGTTTGAGGAACCAGGGCCTGTTCAGTGTTAGTCAGTTTGGCCTGTGACCTGGTCACAGCAAATACATCTTCAGAGATGGCCAGCATTGCTGCATGAGTCCTAAGTTCTGCTTCAGCCCAGGCTGATGTCTCACAAATAAAATACTCTACTGGTAGGTCTGAGCTAACAACAGCCTTTTTTAGGGTCAGTTACCCCTCCCCAGCTGACATTAACAACTGCCAAGGAATGGTCAGTCCTGACATTGTTAGCATTGGTCACTTGGTACATTTCTCCAAGTATGATTTGGTCAGGCGCCATAAGATCTTTAGTCACCATAGTAACACTTGCACCTGTGTCCCTGTGTGCACTTATGGATGTCATCCCTAACATAGTAGGGAGGGATAATCTTGCTCAGGTTCCTATTATCAAAGGAATGTTCCTTAACTCTAGGGACACTGTTGCTGCCACCATGGGACTCTAGTCCCAACTTTTTTCAAGCTCTCTCGAATTCTAGGGACTTTTTATCAAGGGCAATTTGCTCTTGCCTGAGCCTAAGCCTAGCTTTCTCAAGTTCAAGAAATTGGTATTCCCTAACATAAGAGTGGTCCCTCTTGGTAAATACAGAGGTCCCTACAGACTGTCCTGAGTGGTTAGATTCTGCAGAAGGAGATCTAGACCTCCTTGGTAAACTCTGCACTCTTCAAGGAGGAGTAAAGAGAGGGCCTTCATGGACTCCTCCATTCTCCTCTTGAAGATCTGAGTTATCCAGGTGAGAACCACCTGGTTCTCCCTGGTCAGGGTTAGATTCCAGGTCATAAAAGGTGTCACCTCCTGACCTGTCTTCCTTCCCTGCCCCATTCACTCTGTTCTGTTCATCTGACCCAGGCGTCTTCCTTAGGTCATCTAACAGTAACACCTCTACCACGCGTTGAGTGATGGCACTCCTCCCTGTCTTCAACTTTCAAGAGGCACACAGGGCTTTCAATTCTTGGGATGAAAGCTCACTGTATCTAGAAAGCAGAGAGCCACCGGCATCTCCTTTTGTAGACATACTAAGTGTGGTGAGTTGTTGCACCTACCTAACCTAGTGGGAACTAAACTCTTTGAGGTTGGAGGAAGGGTTTGCTAGACCCTTGACTTACCCAACTTTAAGTTCAGTGGAACTTATTTATTCTAACCTAGTATTATATGTACCTAGTACTATTGGTTTTTCAGTTAATCAATACAAAAAATTATCTGGTAAAACAATGCAAGCTTGAATCCCAACCGCTACACACCAATGTGAGAAGTTGACCTGGTATATTTTGTCCACTAATTAAAGTGGTCACCTTGCACCAGTCCAAACAACCCTTATGGTGATTTAGGATGTCAAAGATAACCTTAGAAAGCTATCCAATTGGTAGCTGTGGAGGGCAGCCTTCAGGCTTAGTCTTGTAGGAATGTTAAGCACCTTGTTTTACCAGAATGCAACCTTATAGTATTGGTTAAATGAGAGGAGAACCACAGAGCAATTATAAAAAATGTATTTATTATTCTCAAGTATTGAATCTTTCATAGATTCACATGCTTGTATCTTCCCCTTCGTCATGCTGGGAGTCTCACGGTATAACAAAATAGATAGCAGTATAAAGAACAAACTGCTCTAATACCATAGAAATGTCTTATACTTAGTAACCCAGTACCATCATTATATGGTACAAATACCGACCAATGAGAAGTCAGCCCTGAGATCAGAATCCCCAGCAGAGCCACCATACCTCAGATTTCCAACCACCATCGTGAGAAGGAGTCTCCCTGAGCTCTGCTCAGGTTGTTCACTTGGTGAACTTTTGACCTGTTATTTCATAGCAGGTTTGCTCTGGAACAGAGGTATTGCCTTTTTCTTCAATTATAAAATGTCTGAAAGCTCTAAGAAGAGGCTGTTCAGACCTTGTAGATCTTGTGGGAAAGCCAGACTGTTCTCGGAGGACCCCCACAAAGATTGTTTATACTGCCTTCATCCTAAGCATGTCCCTAAGGAGTGCAAACATTGTAGGACCTTTCCTGCAAAAACTCTGAGGGATAGAGAGGTATGTTTGCTGTGATGGCTTCAAAAGAAGAAGGCCATGTCTGACTCTGGTTCGGAGGAGGAAAAGGCTCATTCCACTCCAAAAAGGAAGTTGGAGCCTTCTGAGTCTAAGTCTGACTCTAAAAAACCAAAAATGAGTAAATCTAAGGATAAGGAGTCTGCATCCGCTTCAGTGCCTCGCACTCCTCATAAGCAAACTATGGAGATGAAGGCTCAGTCGTCTGACCCGTCGATGAAAGTGAAGGGGAAGGTGTCTATGGTGCTTACGCCGACGAAGACATCAACAACCGCGTCGTCAACGGTAACTCTGACAACATCAACAGCTTTGTCGATGGCAATTACGACAACGACACAGTCGACGATTGGTTTGACGATGATCTCGTCGATGATGACCTCATCGAGGACGACCTTGTCAACGATTGCTCCGTCAACGACGACTTTCAAGTCTCCGATTTCTCCAAGAGCGGTGACGTCTATTTCTATTATAAGGTATCCTCCGTCAATGGGCTCATCGACGGAAAGAAAAAGATCCCTGTCGATACCTGAAGCAGGAAAGCCTTTAGCAGAGGTTTTATCTTGCCCAAAAATTTTGCCACTTACTCCATCCAATTTGCTTGAAATGCAGGAGTCAGAGGAAGATGATCCTTATGGGTTCGCTTACAGCCCATCTTAACTTAAAATAAAAAGCCAACACACAGATGAGGAAGAATACCAGGAACAATCTGAAGTGGTACAAGATGACTTCTCTTTCAAAGACAGCCCTCTGTCAGGTGCGAAAAGATATGAATCTTTTCAGGATTCTTACGAGTATGAGGAAGAAGAGGATATTCCCCCAAGGGAAGAGTCTATATCCATGCCTATATCTTTGGTAACGGATCTGCAACATATGATTACAGAATATTACCGACGCTTCCCGGAAGCCAATGCTCCCACTTCGGACACCATAAATAAACCGCCCAGCGCAACCCAGGCTGTGAAAGTACAAACACCTCAATCCTTGCAGAAGCTACCACCTCCGAAGGTGATAACCATCAGATATGACTATGTAGAAAGCGAGGTAGAAGACCAACCAGAGGAAGGAGAATTAACACAGGACGAGCCTGTAGGCGATGAATGGGACGAATATATTGCTACATCATCTCTCTCCCCATCACCTTCTCCAGCAAACTCCACACTATAGGATATCAATGGATTTCACAAGTTCATGGAAAGAGCCTCAAAGCGATTTGATCTCCCTCTTCCAGTAAAAGAAACTGAATGTTTCTTATATGACTTCAAAGATTCTGGCAAGAAGTCAATCTGGACAATCCCTGTGGTCAATTATATATGGGAAGAAGGCTTTAAAATGATAAGAAACCCAGCCTTCATTTCAGCCTCGATCTGGAGAGTTGAAAAGAAATATAAAGCCCCGGAATCGTCCCCGGCATGCCTGATAGGTCATCCCAGGCCGATTCAGTAGTGATGCAGGCGGCTCAAAGACATTCAAAAAACCTGGCAACGACTTGCTCAGTACCTCCAGACAAAGAAGGAAGAAAACTGGATGGTGCAGGTAAAAGCTTTACGGTCTGTGTCTATCAAAGAATCTAATGTGCAGTCAATATGATAGACAAATGTGGTCAGATCAGGCACCTTTATTATCATATCTTCTGGAAGAAAAGAAAGAAGAGGCCGTACAGATCCTCCAAGATGGGACCCGAGCGGCCTCTGAGATGATTGACAAAGCCATGGATATATCTGCAGTGGCTTTTAGGCAGATGGCAGGAGCTGTGGCATTCCGCAGGGAGAGCTGGCTTAAGGCCACCTCGTTCAGACCAGAAGTGAAAGCAAAAATTGTCGATATGCCCTTCGATGGGGAAAATCTCTTTGGAAAACATGTGGAAGATGCCCTTCAAGGGATTAAGAAGGATACAGATACGGCTCGAGCCTTAGGGTCTCTGCAACAGAACAGATTCCAGTCCTTTCGGGGCAGAGGAACAAGAGGTCATTATCAACAAAGACCATCTTTTCAATCATATCGGTACCAACTTTACCAACTGCAGGGGTATCGGAAATTTTCCAATACGCAGCAATTTCAATCATCTAGTGCCTCTTATCTACAGCAGACGAATAGAAGAAAGTCCTCGGCGAGGGGAAAACCTCAGGACTCTAATAGGAGACAGTGACAATCTCAAGACGCCAACCACCTCAATATCAACCAATCCTCACCAGACCCATTACCGCTCTCGTTTTTACCACCAATGGTTGTCAATAACATCAGTCAGATGGGGGTTGGACGTTATTCATCATAGTCACACCCTAGACTTTGTCCAAAGACCACCGGACCGACCTCCTGTTCCCAGAAAGCAGCAGCATCTTTCGGCCCTAAAGGGAGAGATTCATTTGCTTCTCATAAAAGGGGCAATAGACAAGGTCCCTTGTCTACAACAAGGGAAAGGATCCTACTCGCATTTTTTCCTTATACGGAAAAAACAGACTACCAAGTGGAGACAGGTGCTGGACCAACAAGATTTAAACACATTTATCAGGAAGCAGTCTTTCCAAATGTTATCCCGGCAAGATATATTGCTGATGCTGAACAGAGGAGAGTATATGACATCTTTAGATCTATTAGATGCATACTTCCATATTCCAATACACGTCAAGTACAGATGGTATCTCAGGTTCGAGGTGGCATGACGCCACTACCAGATCAGAATGTTGCCCTTTGGCCTCCGGTCCACGCCAAGAGTGTTCATGAAGTTCATGGCTCCAGTGGCGGCACATTTACGCCAGCAAGGTCACCAGGTATATACATATCTGGACGATTGGCTGGTCAAGGGCCCATTGTATCAAGACACTCAAGAATCATTGGAAAGTTGCATGAACCTTTTTGTATTCCTGGGTTTAAAGATAAATCTAGAAAAGTCCTCACTAGTTCCTACTCAGACTCTCCAGATTCTGGGAGCTGTATTGAAAACAAGAGAAGCAAAGGCGTACCCATCGCAGGAGCGCATTCAGAAAATCTTGAAACTGAGTTCTCAGTTGAAAAAAAGAATGTTTGCTTTAGTGAGGATATTGAAGTCCATGCTGGTGATGCTTTCGTCCTGCATCCCTCTAGTCCCAAATTGCCGCCTCTACAGTAGGCCTCTTCAAGAACTTCTCGACCTATAATAGGTGCAACATCAAGGATCTTTCGAAGATCTGATAGTCATTAATCCTCTGATAAAGATAGCTCTGTCATGGTGGGGGATTAGATTTTTTTTTTCGGAAGGCCTACTCTTCGAGCCACAATCTCCCAGTTATGTAATGACATTGGACGCCTGCCTACAGGGATGGGGAGCACATCTACAAGACCTGGAAATACAAGGCTATTGGAACAAACAGGTCGCAAAGCTGCACATCAATCTGTTAGAACTCAAAGCAGTGTTCTTAGGCCTACAAGCATTTCTGCCCAGATTTCAAGATTCCCCAGTCCTAGTCAGAACGGACAGTACAACAACTATGTTTTATCTGCTAAAACACAGAGAAACGATATCCAAACCCTTGTTTGCACAAGCATAAGAAATCTTGCAGTGGCTCCTAAAGCACAATATCACTCTACAAGTACAGCATGTCCCAGGGATTCGCAACACGCGAGCAGACTCACTAAGGAGATCTACATCCCTATGTCACAAATGGGAACTGGATCAAGGTCAACTACTGCAAATATTCCGACTCTGGGGCACCCCAGGATTAGACCTGTTTGCCACTCGAAACAACAAAAAATGCAAACAATTTGCCAGCAGATTCCCTCAACGAGGCTCATTGGGGAATGCTCTTCACCTTCGCTGGACAGGGATGTTTGCGTACGCATTTCCTCCTTTCCCTTTGATTCCAAAGGTACTTAAGAAGATGAGATTGGAACTATGTCACTTGATCCTCATAGCCTGGCCGAGACAGTTCTTGGTCTCGGAGCTACTACAGATGTCGGTGGTTCCCCGGGTGCAATTTTTCCTGATGCACAATCAGATTTCAATGAACAAGGGTCAGGTGCTTCATCCACAATTGGACTCACTAAATTTATCAGCCTGGAACCTCATGAGTATGAATTCAAATCTCTAAATATCCCTCAAGAATGCCGAGATATTCTCTCTCGGTTAGATATCAATACTGGAGAACCATAGTGTACAGGTAAGTAACTTGTTTTATATAACACTATCTAGTATGACACAGTATCTCCTACAAGGAGATGATCACAAAGCACACAATACTTAAGCACAGAAATGACAGTAAATAGCACTAATACACAGTGGGCCCCAGGGGGGACCAAACCATATACTAAAATAGTGATATTAGAATCATAACTCGAGTCAAGACAGTGTCTAGAGGATGTAGAATCGCTGGGACCCCAAGAAACCACCCAAGGTGAGCAAGTAGGGACCCTACGGAGGACGGGTGCAGTGTGGGAACACAACCTTGTGCTCTGTACCATTCTATGAGAAAGTCGCGGTTGAAGTTTTAGAGTTTAAGGACCCTTCCCACTGGACTTCGAAGACACCCTGTGGAAGTTGAGGTTGGAGAGCCACCCCACCTGTAGATTATGAGGTACCCGAGCTACCTATCCCAGGGAAGCCGGGTGCATAGGTCTGAAGTGGCGTCGGAAACCACAGTCAAACCCAGTGGAGGACTTAGAAGAAGAGCCGCTGCTGGAAGGAAAAAAAAGTGTCAATTTGAATCCAAGGGTAGATTATTGTTGTAGAGTACCCGAAAGCAGAGGTGACAGAGTCTGGGTCACTCAGGAGTGACAGGGTCTTGGTAGACGAATGCCCACCAATGTTGGGTGCTTCTGGTGCGTTGTTGGAGTTCTTGACTCTGCAGCTGCGGGGACCAGGAGATGTTGAGGACGACCAGGAGCCATATGCGAGCTGTCCCACAAAGGATGTCTAGTACTGAGGGGTCGGTGTCCGGCAGGAGCACCAACAAGCCATGGGAACAGCAACCCACACAGAAGGTCATGGTTGTGTGCGGGTCGCAACAGCAAGGTCCAGGAGACTCACCAGACACAAGGGAGTTAGGGCAAGCCTGGAGCAACCAGGAGAGCCCAAGAAAAGCAAAGTTGACCCTCAAGTGGACCCACAGGCCAGAGGCACAGGAGTCGCCAGAGGACCTTGAGCGATTTCACCAAACAGCAGCCCACAGAGCACTCGGTGTGAGGAGGCCAGAGTTCTTGGTAGAAAAGGGTGCCAGAGGTTGGAGCTACTCGGAGCCCAATGCACTTGTTCGAGAAACGCAAACAAGCATATGCACTTGCAAATGTACACGGTGCACAGGGGTTCGAGTATTGCAGCCCCCACAAGGGATTCTGACCTCAGAACCTTATGAGAGGGCTGCTCGGACCTCAAGGGACGTAGAAACCCACCTCCTGTGTTGCTGAAGCCTTCAGAGTCTGTAGGAGCTCAGGGTCAGCAGACCGGACAGCAGAGTTGCTGTGCCTGCGGATGCAGGGGAGTGAATTCTTCACTCCAAGGGAGAAATCTTTGGTTGTCCTTGATGCTCCACAGGTCCTGCACGGATCCTGTATGGTGTACGGGCACAGATGATGCTTCAGACTGATTGGGAGACGAAGTCGGGCCCAAACGAAGACCAGCAAAGTCCAGGGTGTCCAAACGGTTGAAGCACAGTGGTTTCTGGTTCAGAATATTGTCCATGTTGAATCTAGGGTCCTACAGCCAGGTAAGCCCTTTAGTACCCACGGGAGAGGGTTGGGCAGATTCAGGGGACCCTCCCAGGGGGGGTCTGGACTGTGGGATCCTTTGTCAAGTTTCGCGCCAGAGCAGGAGCCAACGGCTCCAAGAACTGGTTTGAACTGGACTATTCACAGGTACACCGAATGTGCCCCTCAGGCAGACTTTCAGTTGCTGGCAAACGCACCCACCCAGCCCTAATACACTAAATCCTGTCTGGGTGGTGGTCACTCCTTGTCCACGTTGAATCTAGGGTCCTACAGCCAGGTAAGCCGTTTAGTACCCACGGGAGAGGGTTGGGCAGATTCAGGGGACCCTCCCAGGGGAGGGTCTGGACTGTGGGATCCTTTGTCAAGTTTCGCGCCATAGCAGGAGCCAACGGCTCCCAGAACGGGTTTGAACTGGACTATGCACAGGTACACCAAATGTGCCCCTCGGGCAGTCTTTCAGTTGCTGGCAGGCGCACCCACCCAGCCCTAATACACTAAATCCTGTCTGGGTGGTGGTCACTCCTCCCTGTGATAGGATGCCTATTGTTCTGCCTTCCCCTGCTCGAGCTTGGCCCAGCAGCAGGAGGGCAGAAATGTGTCTCTGGTCAGCAGCAACCATTTTCTGCTGGTTGGGAATAGAAGGTTGGTACCAGGAACACAAGGGACCCGATGAAGCTTGTTTCTGAGGGTTGGAATCATATGTGGGGGCATTCCAACATGTTCGACACCAAACCCGATAGGGTTTATTTCAGTCGTTTTAGGGTTGGTCATCGCGTGGTCGCATAATGCCACTCTATATGCTGTAAATGGATGCTTCGCTAACAACCAAGAAATGGACTCCGTAGGCTGCAGGGGATGTCCTGCTCATGCAGGGGCACCCTCTCACTTAGAACCAAGCACCCTGCCTTCAGGATTGTTAAGGCCTGCTAAAGGGGTGACTTATAGATTTTAAGCATAGTGACTTTTAGATATGGTAAACCTATATCTTAAGTAAGTGGTGCATGCACCATATTACACAGGCTTCAAAATGGCAGGCCTCTAGTTCCATTTTGCATGGCCTCTTATGGGTGGTATAATACATGCTTCAGCCCATGGGAGGCCTCTGGGGTACCTATGCCCTGGGTACATGGGTACCATATACTAGGGACTGAGAAGGGTACCCCAGTGTCTAATCTTGAGTGTACCTAAGTACATAGCATACCAGTTTAGGGTAAGCAAATAGACTGGGGCCCTGATTAGCAGGATCCCATTCACACTAGTCAAAAACAGTATCACATTTCGCAAAAAGTGGGGGGTAACCTTAAGAAGCAGATCCTACTTTCCTACACATGTTTCTATCAGAAGAACAAGTTTCTTACCTTTGGTAATGCTTTTTATCCAGTATTAGGGGTGTCTTTCATAGATTCACATGCCTGAATCATTCCCCGTCGTCGAGACGGGAGCCTCCGGTAAATAAAAAAGTAATGTCCATAGACATACATAGAGAGAAAGGGTCCAAGGGTCTCCCCTTAGCAGCCTTTCCTTGTCCTTATGTAAAAAGGACCAAACTGACCTAGTCAGCCAATCAGCTCCGACCTCCCTCTAGAACCTTCCTGGGAGGAGCCTCAGTCCCTCAGATTTTCTACCGCACGTTGTGCTAGGGAGTCTCCAGCCTGAGCTCTCCTCAGAATTATTCTAAAAATCAACAAACTCTCTTGGAAGTTTTCTCTGAACCTAAAAACTCTTCAAGGACTTCCTCAACACACTACCCCTGAAGTAAGTGTGTGTTTATACTACCTTTTTCATGTCTGACTCGGGGAAGAAAGCCCTGTTCAGGGCCTGCTCTTCCTGCAGCAAGAAAAGGATTCATGTGGATGATAAACACGACCTATGCCTGTATTGCCTTTACCCGGATCATAATTCGGAAAAATGCGCAATCTGTCGGTCTTTTCCCAAAAAGACCGTGAGAGACAGAGAAGGTCGCCTTCTGATCTGGCTGGACAGGCTTAAGAACAGGGACAATCCAGAGTCCTCTGTGAGCAGCGTTTCCAGAACTTCTGCTGTCTCGAGCAAGAGGCCAAGGGACGCTTCCCCGGGCCACTCAGACACTCCTCCTGCGAAGACTCACAAAAAGTCTTCTGAGGCGAGATCGGCGTCATCCTCAGTGTCGGCGAAGGAAGATAAAACCTTCAAAATGCCTGCTCCGTCCTCCAGACAAAGCCAGAGGACTACTTCAGTAAAAACCACGGTGTCTACCACATCGGCATCGTCGCCCTCAGCTTCAACGACGATGACTACTTCCTCTTCATCTACAGGTAGGCCTGTTTCTTCAATTATTCCCCTGACCATGTCGACAACGAAGACTACACCGTCGACGACGCCGTCAACAGCGACGAGCTCATCGTCGTCAAAACCGTCGTTGACGAGAGTGTCGACGAGAGACTCGTCGACGAGACAATCGTCTACGAAGGCACCGTCGATGACGACAACGGCTGCGCAGTCGTCGACGACCAAGATCCCTTCGTCCACCCCTCCGTCGACGAAGACCTCGTTGACGCCCGGCTCGCCGGCGACGAGCCCGTCGACGAAGACACCGTCGACGAAGACACCGTCGACGAAGACACCGTCGACGAAGACACCGTCGACGACGGACTCGACGACGACACCGTTGACGGGCGATTCGACGACGAACGAAACATGGAAAAAATCGAAGCTGGTGGAGACGCCGTACATGATGCTACCACCGTCGACGGCCCCCTCGACGACGACAAGCTCTACCATTCAGTCTACCAAACAGGGCAAGTCAATAATTACCCCGGAAACGACGTCTCCTAGCAAGGTGGAAAAACAACCACCTCAAGAAATTTTCCAAAGCGAGGAATCCGAAGAGGATGACCATCTGAATCCCGCTACTTCACTCACAGACCTTCACATAAAATGCCAAAGCACTGATGAGGAACAGGACGAATTCACATATCAGGAACACTCGGTCCAAGCCAGTGTCCACACCGAAGTCACCCCCATGATATGCCTGCCGGCGACCCTGGTGGATGACTTGAAACTTCTTGTGCAAGACTACAAGCGGCGCTTTCCGGAGCCTAGCAAAGGCGGTCAAGCACCTGAGAGTCCCGCACCAGGGGACAAAGAAGATCAGACACCTCCAATGCATGTTCAGGTGTCCGCACCGGAACGCCCTCATCCTCACCATCAACCCCACCAAGAAGTTCATCCTCAAGTGGTGGTCTCTTCGGACGAAGAAGAGGAAGAGGAAGAACTGGAGGAAGGAGAGGTCCAGGAGGTTCACTCAGACCACTCGGACCAGGCTGATGAGGACGAATATATTACATCATCCCCAGCTTCACCACAACCACGCCAAGCGGACTCCCCACCGGTGGACATTGCGGGTTTCCACAAGCTGGTGGAGAGAGCGGCGAAGAGATTCCACATGGTGGTGGAATCCACGGAAACGGACTGTTTCCTCCACGACTTCAAGGAACAGCCTCAAAAATCTGCAAAAGCTGTTCCAATCATAGACTTTTTGTGGGAACAGGGAAAGAAGCTAATGCTCACTCCTACTTCTGTGCCAGCGGTGGTCCCACGCCTTGATAAAAAATACAGGGCACCACTCACTGCAGCGGCTTGCCTAAATGGTCACCCCAAACCGGACTCGGTAGTGACGCAGGCGGCCCAGAAAAACTCCCGCAACCCTTCATCACCACTGTCAGCTCCCCCGGACAAAGAGGGCAGGAAACTGGACACGATAGGCAAGCGCTTCACTTCCACATCGGCCATGTCCATCAAGGTGGCCAACTCCATTGCCTTGCTAGGGCGTTACAATCGACAATTATGGGAGGACATTGCCCCTTACATAAAGGAACTACCTGATGACGTCCAGGGTGAGGTGAAAGCGCTCCTCGTGGAGGGTCAATCTTCTGCAGCGGAACTCATAGACTGTGCTATCGACGCAGCCATGACAGGCTTCCGTCAACTTGCGGGAGCGGCCGTACTGAGACGACAGGGATGGCTCAAAGCCACTTCATTCCGCCAAGAAGTTCAGGCAAAGGTTCTAGACATGCCCTTCGACGGCCAGCACCTGTTTGGAGTACAGGTCGACGAGGCCCTACAGGCCATTAAAAAGGACACAGACACGGCAAGGGCCCTGGGATCTCTACAGTTCAGAAACCAGTCCTTTCGGGGCAACAAGCCCAGGGGTCAATCCTCCTATCGAGGCTCATATCAAAACAGGTCCTCGTCCTCATTCTCGTACAATCAAAAAGGCCAGTACCAAAACAAGCAACAACAGGGCAGACAATCTTCATTCGGAAGATCGTCCTACAGAGGTAAAAACACCAAGAGGGGCGCTGGCGGCCGCCAGTGACCACCTACTCCAGCCAGTCCGAGCACCATCTCCGTCCTTTCAAATTGGAGGAAAGCTGACCCATTTCCTTCACAATTGGCAGTACATCACCACGGACCGGTGGGTTCTTCAAATTATTCGATTTGGCCACTCTCTCGAGTTCACCTCCATCCCTCCCAATACCCCTCCACGCAGACGGACACACAAACATCCACGCCTGCTTCTAAAGGAACTTTCGACAATGCTACAAAAAGGAGCAATCGAAAGGGTTCCGGCATCCTCGAAGGGGAAAGGATTTTACTCCCACTTCTTTCTTGTACAACAAAAAGAAAACAAGTGGAGACCCATCCTGGATCTCCGGGGGCTCAACACCTTCCTACGAAGCCAATCATTCAGGATGGTGACAATTCAGGAAATCCTGGGCATTCTAGAGAAAGGAGATTTTATGGTGTCACTGGATCTCCAGGATGCATACTACCACATCCCTATCCTCAAAACTCACCGGAAGTTCCTAAGATTCGAGGTGGCGGACCGTCACTATCAGTTCAAAGTACTGCCGTTCGGCCTCAAGTCCGCACCGCGCATATTCACGAAATGCCTTGCGCCTGTGGCGGCATTCCTGCGCCAACTGGGCCACCAAGTCTTCCCCTACCTAGACGACTGGCTGGTGAAAGCACCCTCACCTGGGGACGCGGTCACGTCCTCCAACGCCTGCACCAATCTCTTTCAAAATCTGGGATTGACGCTCAATATCAAGAAATCATGCATGGTGCCCGCAACAAAAATTACCTTCCTAGGGGCCATGTTAGACACAGGCTGCACGAAGGCCTTCCCCTCAAAAGAAAGAGCAGACAGGATCTTATCTCTGGCCACGGCTGTGGCAAAGAAAAAGCACCTGAAAGTTCGGACTTACTCCTCCCTCCTGGGGATGATGTCTTCCTGCATACTCCTCATACCGCACTGCAGGCTCAGAATGCGGCCCTTGCAGGAGGCACTCGCGAGCCAATGGACCCAAAGCACTGGCTCATTCGAAGACATCCTTCGGATCACACCGAAGATTTCAAAAGCTCTACAATGGTGGACAAATCGTCACAATCTGATGGTGGGCTTACCGTTTCTCCTCCCAGCATCACCGCTGGTGATAACAACAGACGCCTCCCTAGAGGGATGGGGCGCGGTGCTCCAGGACCTACAGATCAGCGGCAAATGGGACTCTCAAGAGCAATTGCTCCATATCAACCTCTTGGAGCTGAGAGCAGTGTTTCTGGCTCTACAAGCCTTCCTACCCCGCATCCAGAAATCCCCAGTGCTCGTCAGGACGGACAACACCACGACGATGCACTATTTGAACAAACAAGGGGGAACGCGTTCACTCTCGCTCTCACGCGAATCACAGACGATCTGGAACTGGCTGGTACTACACGACATCCAACTCAAAGCGGAATACGTGCCGGGAAGGGACAATACCATCGCGGACGCCCTGAGCAGGCAAAAATCCCTCTCCCACGAGTGGGAACTATCGGACAGCGCCCTCACTCACGTCTTCTCTCTTTGGGGAGTCCCAAACATCGACCTCTTTGCCACCAGGAGGAACGCAAAATGCCCGTGCTACGCAAGTTGGCATCCCCAACCAGGATCACTAGGAAATGCGTTCTCCATCGGATGGTACAGCGTCTTTGCATACGCCTTTCCTCCATTCCCGATGATTCCACGGCTCCTGAGGAAAATGAAAGCGGAACCATGCACCCTGATCCTGATCGCCCCGTCCTGGCCGAGGCAACACTGGTTCTCGGATCTGCTTCGACTATCCATCAAATCACCGATCCGACTGAACCAACACCCAGCCCTACTGACGATGTCCAACGGGCAAGTGCAACACCCGAACCTCCAATCGCTCAAATTATCAGCCTGGCTCCTGAGCACAGAGAATTCGGGGGCCTGAATATCCCACAAGACTGCAGGGATGTGCTAGCCAAAGCAAGAGCGGACAGTACGAACAAGACCTACTGTCTCAAATGGAAGAGGTTCTGCATATGGTGCTCGGAACAGGGCTTACGGCCACTCACCATCACACCAGAACAAATACTACCATACCTCCTGCATTTGGCCCAGTCGGGACTGGCGCATGCGTCCATCAAAGTCCACCTGGCAGCAATCTCGAGGTTCACCAGAACGATCACAGGACCTTCTCTGTGGTCTAGTCGGCTAGTCAAACAATTCCTCAAAGGACTATACAGATCCTTCCCGAGGCCTCGGAAGGTACCCCCCACCTGGCAGCTTAACCTGGTACTCAACCAGCTCATGCGACACCCGTTTGAACCCATTCACAGGGCATCGCTTCAACACCTTTCATGGAAAACTGCACTCTTGCTCGCTCTAACTTCGGCCAGAAGGGTTAGCGAGCTGCAAGCCTTGTCCATTCAAGAACCTTATCTACAATTCAGACATGATACGGTGATACTGCGACCAAACCCTAAGTTCATTCCAAAGGTACCGTCGGACTTCCATCTCAACGAACCTTTGGTCCTTAGGTCTTTCTTCGCCAACCCTTCCACAGCAGCGGAAAGGTCACTGCATTCTTTGGACCTTATGAGGTGCCTGAAGTTCTACCTGGAGAAGACTAAGGATCTAAGGAAATCCTCACAGCTGTTCGTGGCATACAGCAGGCCAAGAATGGGCCTACCACTCACGAAGCAAAGCATATCCAGATGGATCTCCTCGGCGATTTCCTTCTGCCACGAACAGGCCGGCCGGCCTCTGAATGATCATGTTACCGCTCATTCCACCAGGGCGATGTCCACGTCAGCGGCGCTGTTTGCAGGAGTGCCAATCCTGGACATCTGCAGGGCGGCGACCTGGAAGTCACCGCATACTTTCTCCAGACACTACTGCCTGGATATCGAACTCCAGAAGGATGCGGCAGTGGGCCAGGCGGTGCTTCGCCATCTCTTTCAGTAAGGTGAGCCTTCCTACATCCCGCCTTCCAGGTATGCACATTATTGCTCTGATGATATTATATCTAAGCTGTCTCTTTATTGTATGATATTATATGCATTATCTACTATGACGGCAGAGCAACTCTGTTTTGCAAATGTGCTACTATGATTGCTAGCTACTCTGATTCAGGCATGTGAATCTATGAAAGACACCCCTAATACTGGATAAGAAATGCGTTACTTACCTGTAACAGCAGTTATCCAGTATTGGTGTCTTTCATAGATTCACATGCAACCCTCCCGCCTCCCCTGGAAGGACTCACTTCCCTCTCGGACTATATTACGCCAACCTAGCTGGGTGCGTACGAAAATCTGAGGGACTGAGGCTCCTCCCAGGAAGGTTCTAGAGGGAGGTCGGAGCTGATTGGCTGACTAGGTCAGTTTGGTCCTTTTTACATAAGGACAAGGAAAGGCTGCTAAGGGGAGACCCTTGGACCCTTTCTCTCTATGTATGTCTATGGACATTACTTTTTTATTTACCGGAGGCTCCCGTCTCGACGACGGGGAATGATTCAGGCATGTGAATCTATGAAAGACACCAATACTGGATAACTGCTGTTACAGGTAAGTAACGCATTTCTTCTGGTGGATTCAGTATCTGCCTGTGGATTCCTCACCTCCCCTTGGTCTACCTACATATACCAAAAGATTTTTGTTGTATGACATTTTGTTTTCCTATGTCAATTGATTGCTATACTGTTGGTTGTTAGGAAATGCTTTGGTTTTATCGTTTCCGCTTTACCTATATACTATGTGTATTTGTGTATATATATTGTATACTGTGTATACTTGCATTATGTTTTCAGTCCGCCTGTTCGCCTCGAGGGCACGAAAAAAATGTGTGGAACTGACGTCAGCACGCACACATGGTCTTCTTTTGGCTTTGATGACGTCATACGGAGTCACGAGCGGAGTCTTGCTATTGTTACGTCCTTGTCGATGTGGGAGAGCTAGGAAAGAGTTTCTGTGAATGTTGGCACAAGGGGTAATTCAAAGGGTGAGGAATCCACAGGCAGATACTGTATCCGTCAGAAAAAGCCTTACCTAGGTAAGTAACTTTATCACTAGTTTAAATGGTAATGTCGAATTAGCAGTTTAAACCTGCTCTACCAGTCTGCAATGGCCAGCTGGTGGACATATTTTACTTTGTCACACTTGTGGTGGCACAACAAGTGCTGCAGCCCATGAGGGAAACTTTAACTTACAGCCCTTTGTTACCCCTGACATTTGAGTATGAGACAATTACGCATACACTTTCAAGGGTCAGAGCCCTGGCACTGAGATCTGATTAGCAGGCCTCAGTTCACTTTCAGAGTCAAAAAACCAGCAGCATTAGTCCAAAACTTTGGGAGTGATCATGCACAAAGAGGCCTTTCCTTACACTCAGAAAAAACCTTTGTCACCTTTGATAGACCACTAAACGATTTTGAGCAATCTTATTTAATTAGGGACTGTTTTTAAACCTTACAAAATCGCAAAGCTCAAGCACTTTGCCAGAGAATCAGGATTGAGGACAGTACACATGGCGCTAAAGGGCAAGAAAAGAATGGAGGAACCAGCAAACGGATCAGTCAGATGGGGCCCAACTTTCCACAGGGGCTGGTTCTATAGGAATGCGCAACTGTAAACATGAAATTTAAGTCCTGGACTACACAAGGGCACACAGCACCTGCACCTTCCTAGAGAGTTGGTGCCCATAGGCAAAGCTCCAGCTGCTAACGTGTGAAGATCTTAGAGAGGGAGCAGCGACGAACCATTAAGCTCACTGAGCGTGGTCAAAGAAACAATGCATAGCCTTCCTCACATGACCAGAAGAAATGTAGCTATTTCTTAACTTTGATTATATGAGGCAAGCATAAATATGATGGTACTTTTAATGTTATTTTATTGTAATGCAAAGGTTTTGATTAACTTATGCAAATAAACTCCACTATCAGCCACTAAACGGTACTGCTTGTCATATGGACACTAGTACCCAGTGATTATATTCATTGGCAATATAATTATGAAAAATTGTTTCTGGGTGCAGAAATATTCACCCGTTTATGACTATCAATGAAGATCCTACAATGCAGAAATGAGTAACATAAATATTAACCCCTTTAGTACAGAGGGCGTGATGTTTACATCCTCCACACTACCTTCACAATGGAGAGAACGTGAATATCATATTCTCTGATAAAGCCAGGTAATACCTCAGGTGCTTGGTGGAGAAGGATTTTCCTTTAATGACATCCAAATTAGACTGCAAGGGAAGAACTTTCCTTGCAGTCCGAGATATACCTTTTGTTTACTGTGCTGTGCAGTTTGTGAATATGAAACCAGCTAGAGCTTTTAGGTTCTGGCTGCTTTCAGTGTTATTAACACCTGCAACCCTTAACACCGATCCGAACAGGAGAGAAACTGTTAGAAATGGGACGCTCTCCACTTTTCAACTGTACCTCTCCCTAGAGGATCCCTGCTCGGGGATTGCCACAAAAGGACTCCCAATAGCCACAAGGGATGGCTGAAAAGTTGGCTTCGAATGGCATGGTAAATTACTCTCACACTTTGATGGACGATACAGTCTTTTGCATGCAGAGTGAAATTATTCAAGCCTTTGTGACTTCAATGCAGATTTCTATGATGCAGAAGTTAGGACTACAAGTAAGTAAACGTTTCTTTCTTTAAATTGATTGTACACCTTAAGCTAAAGAGCTTCAAAATGTGGGGGAAGGGGGGGCGTTGCCAGCCATCATGGCAGCTTGGACGTGATTCTAATCGGCTCCGGCCTTGACCCCATGTTTTAAGCTACTTTAAGGGTGTATTACCTCTCGCTGAGTCCCAGCCACTCGTCGGAATGGAAGATGTAGCCCCCAATGCGCTGTAGTGAACTCCTGATTCCTGAATTAAGCCGCTTTTGGAGTTTACTGGCGGTGATCCTATTCTGACGGGCGCCTCGCAAAATGGCAGCCAGTCGCTGGTGGCGCCTCTGGAGCCTGTGAAGTCGCTCCTCCGTCCGGTGCAGCTCTGATCTCTGGCCGGGTGCTTGTTGTGGTGGGAGGCTATTTGGGGCCCCCCACCGCGGTGGAGCGGTGATCTGCAGGAGCGAGTGTGGTTCCGTGGGGGGGTTGGTCTGTGGGGTTGGTTGGATGGCCTGCTGAGGGGACGAACAAAGCAACCTACCTTGGAGCCATAAATCTTATGATCTGGGCCCCCAGATGAGCCGCAAAGCCATTTGATCGGGGGGAGCCCCGCTGAGGGCCTGCACCTATTTTACACGATACGACCAGACAGCCTTTCACTGAGCCGAAGATCCAAAGTGTGGTCCCCCACAGGTCCAGAACATTGAAAGCCCGCCGCTGTGTCTTACTTCTGGTGGTCTGTCGGGTGCAACGCTCGCTCCTTGTCGGGCCCAGCATGGTCTCTGCCTCAGTCCCCATATGACACCCAAAAAGACTTTGAATAACAAAGTCTCGAACTATTTTGGCCACCCAGAAGCGGGTTCCACCAAGGACAGCGACGCACAAATAAGAGGCACCATGGCGCTCACTTGAGAGGATCTATTAGAGTCGCTCCAAGAATTCAAAAGGGAACTACGAGAGGACATTAAGGCAGACATGACAGCCTCCTTTGAATCCTTCCGGGTTGAGATGAGAGAGAAGATGGTGGCTCTGCAATGTGATGTGGACTCGGTGTGGGCCCGTACATTAGATGTTGAGGTGAAATGTCAGGACCTGGAGGACAGACTGGGCCCACCTGAGGAAGGAACAGCGTCGCTCCCCGAGCAACTGAAGACCTCTGTCCTTAAATGCAAGGACCTCGAAAATTGTTCCAGATGCCACAACATAAGAATTAGAGGTCTGGAGGAAGGAAGTGAGTGCCCAGACCTGGAGGCCTTTCTGGTGGACCTCTTCTCCACTGTCATCGGAGAGGGGGGCCCAGAGGAGTGAGACCAAAGCTGCCCGCTCCAACAAAAAGATGAGGAATATCCTAGAAAAATATTGCTCCTTCAAGACAAAAGAACTTGTTCTGCAGAAAGCAAGAAGCATGGGTAAAATCATCTTACAAAACGTTTCCTGCTCGCTCTTTCAAGATGTAGCCCAGGCCACCCTGATGCATCGCCAGCAACTCTGCCCGGTGACAGAAGCGCTGAGAGAACGTCAAGTCAAGTACAGATGGACCTATCCCTTTGGCATTGCCTTCCACAAGGAAAATAAACCAGTTCACTGTACAGAACTCGGAGAGTTGATGGAGCTCCTTGGTCTCACTTCTCCCTCCTCTCTAAATGAATCCACGTTGCAGAACGATGAAGGAGTCCTGCGTGAGAGGCAGAGTGGCGCCGGGGCATGGAGAATGGCAGGCCGAATGAACAAGAAGACTCCAAGGTAATGCCTGACGGATGCTGGGGAACAATTTTTCGGATGAGCGGTCCCACTCATGGGGGAGCAACATTGAACAAGGGCAAGTTGAACTAAGGCCTCAACATAGATTCCCCCGATCTCTGTGTATGGGCCCCGCAGAGTGACTTAGTCGTCTGGTTCCTAATGTGGTTCATGCTGACGCTCTATACTGAGGATGAAGATGAAATGTGCACCCTGACTTCGTAATAGCTGGGGTAACTGGGAGCGGAATTGGGCTTGCTTCTGGGGTTGATCGACGGTAATCCCTCCTCTGGGATGGAGGCTCCTACAACTCAGTGTTTTAGTTATTTGTTATTGTACTGTATTATTGTGATTTCTTATTGTGCAGGGCAGGGTGGTGTCGGGGGTTGGGAAGGGTGGGGCCCAGCTGGGAGGCCCTGGTGGGTCTTACCATTAGATGGAACAGATGTGCCCAGACTATGGCAGTTAACTTTGTTTCCTGGAACGTGAGGGGGCTTAACTCCCCCAATAAAAGGCATTCCCTGTGGAAATATCTATCCGATCATCAGATCCTCCTGGCCGCACTACAAGAAACACACCTCGAGAAAACTGAGGAGGGTAGGGTAAAACACAAGAGGTATCCCCAGATATTCCGCTCCTCTGCCGCCTCGAAGCAGAATGGGGTAGCTCTCCTCTTCCATTCCATGCTTCCCTTTCTGCACCAAGCGACTAAATCTGATACATCAGGGTGCTTTGTAATGGTGCTTAGAGGTAGGGAGTGCACCATAGCCACATTATACGCACCTAACACGGGTCAACTGAATTTTTTGTCCTCTTTCCTGACCACCTTGGAAGAGTTTGCCAAGGGCGACATTCTGCTTTTAGGAGATTTTAACCTCATCTGGGACCTTGCGTTGAATACTGTTGGACTTGGCTCTTCTGGCAGGTCCACCCCTGAAGTTTTTTGTTGTTATATGTAACCTGGGGATGGTGATTCCCACTCTGAGTGCGTGTGAAGAGAGAGAGACCTGCCCTTCCATAGGAATGCATGGGGAATGTATGTGTCCCTGGTAGTTCCCGATGCGTAGGGTGTGCAGGGTCAAGTCTGGTATGTATGAACTCGTGAGATTGAATGCTGCGCAACGGTATATGCGGCATGAGTGTGTCTAGTGTAGAAGTCCCCCTTTTAGAAGTTGGCATATTTGTGGAATGTGTGCCTGGCGTATGATTGGCTGAGGCTGGCTGGTGAGCCTGGCTCCCAGAATCTGGGAGGGTCTGCCCCAGTGGTGAATGGAGTGTTTAGCATGCTGATGTGAGGGGAAGAGTGAGCCTGGGTCTGCTTGTGGATTGACTGTCTGGTTTGAGTGTCCTGAATGAGGCTGGGTTTTCCCCACACAATGCTGGCTCCACCCCCTGGGGTGCGTCTGATGTCCCTAGCCTGGCCAGTGAAAAGAATCCCCCATAACCAGTTCCAGCTGGTTCTCTCCCTGCCTGCCCCTTCAGACCAAGGATGTGTGTATAAAAAGGGTGCTGTGACACTCTGGAGATGTTCTTGTTCTCAACTTGAATCTACCAGGGGCTGCTGCTGCTTGGGCTCAGGGTTGGCTTGCCTCCCTGGGCCTTTTCCCTTCTAGGAGCTGCCATGCTCCACCTGAGGTCCTGGACTCCCTATGGACTTTGATATCTTCATCTAGCGCTTGGGAGCGCTTTCTTCTGACCTCTAGCGCTTGGGAGCGCTCTATTTTCCCTTATAGCGCTGGGCACGCTATACTCCTGCTCTGGCGCTTGGGAGCGCCTCCTCCCCGTTACTAGCGCTGTATTCTCCAAACTGGTGCCACCCGGCATTTGCCCCGTTCTTGTGAAAGGCCCTGGGCCCCAGCTAGTGCCTATCTCGCTTCCTGTTGCTTAAGTCTCGAGGTAGCCTACCCCTCGTCATTTCCCCCGAGTTCACCGCCGCCACCCGGGACCCTCGTGATGTCATCCCCGGGCCGCGCTGGTATTGGCTGCCGGCCCGGGGTTTGCTGCGGATTTCTCCCCGGGCCGCGCTGTGATTGGACGGCGGCCCGAGGAGCTTGTGAGGCGGAGGAGAGAGAGAGCCGAGAATGCAGGGAGCGGCGGGAGCCGACTCCGCGCCCCTGCGTCCCCCCAGGAGACTGCTGCCCCCCCCCCCCCCCCGGGGCCCCAGGAGCGAGAGGGAGCCCCGGAGAGCGAGGAGAGACCAGCGCGCCCACCGACCGGTGAGTGCAGCGAAGGGGAGGGGGGGTTGGGGCACATTGCCGGTGCCCGCCCCTCCCCTCCAATAATCCTTCTGTTGGGCTCCGAGGCCTGTGGGGGCCCCCAGTGATGCCGGGTCCCCCGAGGGGGGGGCCCCGTCTGCCCACACCTTGCTACCTGAGCCCGGAGAGGCTCCACCTTTAGACCTTGACCCGCTGAGCCTGCGAGGCTCAGCCCCAGCCCACATCTTGTTTCCCGAGCTGAAGAAGGCTCCACCGAGCCCCGAGAAGGCTCCAACGTGCCCCTGTGCCCCTGAGCCCAGAGAGGCTCCACCATTGCCCCCTTGTCCTCTCGAGCCAGCGAGGCTCCGCCCAGCATCTTTGTTCTTGAGTCCTAGAGGCTCCTTCTTGGCGCCATTATTCCCCCGAGCCTGCGAGGCTCCCACAATACCCCTCAGCTGCCCAGCACTTCGTGGGCAGGTGCCACGTGTAGGTTTGTCCCTGGCTACCTGCAGCCTGCCTGAACATGGGACATTGGGCGTCCTAGCCCCAGAAAGGCCAGCTGGCCTGTGGAACGCTATTGGCTAATATTAATATGATGCTGAGAGTTATTATGTGTTGCCCTACCGATGGGGCCTCTGTTGTGTTATGTACCTTGTCCTTCTTTCCCTCCTGAATACTCGATGTCCCATGTATGGGGTTCCTAGTTAGAGTGAGTTCTACTGCTAGTTCCATGAGGCTCCTGGTTGTTATGTGTTCTAGTACTAGTTCTAGGAAGCTCCCAGTTGATATGTGTTCTAATGCCAGTTCCATCATGTGCATACCCCTGGCAGTGGTCCCTTGGCCCTTCCCTGTACTTAGTCCCTTCTAAACCCTGCCCGTGCCTCTGGCACCTTGTACAGTGTGTGTTCCTATGTGTCCTTCTTAATACAAAGACTATTTTCATATATACTTTGTGTGGAGTTCCTTTTGTGGGAGGCCCGGGACGTTGTTGTTGGTGGGTGCGTGCGCAAATGCTTCACACATGACCTCCGAGATAGGCCTGACTGCTCGAGCCGCATTACCTAGAGGGTGAGCAGGGGTTGTCTTGACATAGGAGTGGCGGTCTCTGACTGGCTGTGGCGCAAGCCCTGGCCGGCCGGGGGTCCCATTTCTTACAAATACAACCCATCCCGCAGAGAGCTATGGGGAGACTTTTAGTACATCACTTAAAGCGGTGATTAGGCTTGGTAGATGCATGAAGGAAAGCCTACCCAAAGGGAGAAAGATTTCTAATTTGTACCCACTCCCTCAGAACTCATTCTAGAATAGATCATACCTTTCTCAGTCAATCTCTTCTGGGGGGTATTGGATTCCCGTTATCACTCAATCTGCCTCTTCGATCATGCCCCACTAGAGACTATGTTAGATTGGCTGGGGCTCTGGTCAAAACATAGGAGGTGGTTTTTCCTCAATGTTTTTAGTCAGGACAGACTGTTTAGGGATGACCTGCGGGCCAATAGCACAGAATTTTTTAAACACAACGACCCAGCCCAGACTTCCTTTACTACCAACTGGGAGGCATTCAATGCGGTGATTCAGGGCAAATGTATAGAATTAGTCACGGCCCTCAGAAACCATCAAAAGGAGGAGAGGCTTCACCTGGAAAAAGACCTACAATAAGGCAGAAAAGAATCATCAAACGTCCCCCTCCAACCAATCGCTCTGAAAAGTCACTGCTCTCAGGGGGAAATTGAAAGCCATTTACACTAACAGGGCCGAGCGTACACTGTTGAGATTGCAGGCCAGAGGGTATGAAAGTGGGAATAAGATAGGTCCACTCTTAGCGCGCCTACTCAGAGCAAAACAAGAAAAAGCCTATATTCGACAGGTAGGGGATGACGCAGGCGTCTCCCACTCCTTGAAAGAGGACAAAGCGAATGTCTATAAAGCTTTGTATTCCGTGGACACAGTAGACAGCCAAGCACAGGAGCAATTCTTGCACTTCCTCTCCCTGCCCCAAATCTCGGCTCACACCAACGAGGAACTGAGTAAGCCATTTACCAAGGAGGAGGTCCAAAAGGCAATAGATGCTTTAAAACTACAGAAGGCACTAGGCCCGAATGGGCTTAATGCCCACTTCTATTGTATGGTTGCACCTGAATTAACCCCCAACGTAGTGGCCCTATTTAAAGAGATAGCAAAGGCGTGCAAAGTCACGGACTCCATTGGAGAGGCCCTGGTTACAGTCATCCCCAAGCAGGGTAAGGATTCCACAATGTGTGCCTCTTACAGGGCAATTGCTCTCTTGAACCTGGATGCTAAACTCTACTTTAAAATTTTAGCTATGCGCCTAGAAAACCTCCTCCTGGCATTGATAGATCCCGACCAATCGAGATTTATCAAAGGACGTCAGACCCATAACAACCTCTGCAGAATGGCACATATTTTTGAAAAGGTGCAGAGGAAAAGCATCCCTGTGGCCCTCCTTTCGCTGGGCGTGGAAAAGGCGTTTGATCGTGTTGATTGGGCCTCCCTAGTAAGAACCATGAAACGATTCGGCTTTTGTGACGCGTTTATAGCTATGGTGCAGGCCAATTACCACTCTCCCACTTCTATAGTTCTTGAAATTCGAGCGGTGTCTGACACTTTCACGCTCACAAGGGGGACGAGACAGGGTTGCCTGCTGTTCCCCTTGTTGTTCCCGCTCAGTATTGAGCCTCTGGCAGAGAGGATAAGGGCCAACCAAGACATCAAGGGGGTGCCATTTGGCCCGACACTCACAAGATTACTCTATTTGCCGATGATGTGCTCCTACCCATCACCGATCCTCAGACCACGCTCCCGGCAATCTTAAGGGAGCTGGAGAGCTTCGGGAGAGTGGTGGGATTTCAGGTGAGCAGCTCCAAATCTTTCCTCTTAAACTTGACTCTCCCTACGGCTGACTGGCAGGGTCTACGTGAGACTGTGCCTTTCTGTTGCACTAACAAAAATCCTTTGTACCTTAGGGTCACGCTTACTCCCAGACTCTCAGGCCTCTACAAAGCCAATTACCCGCCGCTACCCCGGCAAAGTAAAGATGATCTCAAAGGGTGGCCGGCGGCCTACACTTCCTGGATTGGTCGAATATACGTGATAAAAATTACAATTCTCCCTAGACTTCTCTATCTATTTCAAGGCCTCCCGATTAATGTAGACAGGGAATTTTTTTGCTGACCTTAACCAAGCAATCACCAATTTATCTGGCAGGACCAACGGGCCTGACTCTCGCATCGGATTCTGGCTAGGCCCAGATCAGAAGGGGGCCTGCCCCTGCCGGATTTTAAAAGTTATCACCGAGCGGCCCAGCTCCGTCTCATCACGGAATGGTCGCTTATGGAGTCGGAAAAACATTGGTTGCATATGGATTGCCAGATCATTTTGAGGTCCATTTGGGATCTTTTGTGGTTCAAAAAACAACATAGATCACCAAAGGCCTACATCAGTACCCCTACGGCCACTACCCTTAGAGTTTGTGATCAGCTTAATAAAACGCCTTCACTATCCACCTTTCTCTTGCCTTTCCCTCCCATCCATTTCAGTCCTGACTTCCCGCCGGCCATGCAGGAGGGGCCTTTTTAACTGTGGAAACAGGTGGGCTGTCTAATGATTTCCCACTTATGTAAGAAGGGGGAACCAATGACAGTTGCAGAATGTGCCAAAGAGTTCCAGTTAGAAGCACATGAGGGCTGCCACTACACGCAACTTAAACATTTGGTGCAGCAACCACAGGAGCGGCTGGCCGCAACCAGGGACTTGCTCCGGTTCACTGACATAATATCGATTACACTAATATAGAATTACACAAATATCGAGGATAAAATATCGAATACAAAAATATTGAATTCCTATCTACAAACAGGTAAGTACAGAAATATCTAATCAAAAATATAGTTAAAAAAATATAGTTAGTCAAAATATCGAATTTTTTTAAATGTCTTAAAAATAAGTAAAAATTAATGAAATATCAAAAATAATTAACTAGAATATACTTAAAAATACGTAAATAACCTTACAATTATTAATTAATTATTTAAGTTATAAAAAAATATACAATTTTATTTTTTAAAGCATATATATATATATATTAACATAATATTAATAAAAAAATATACAATATTTTTACCGTAGGATAGCTGGAGGGTAAGATTTACTATTACCACTCCAGTGAGTGCAACAGTAGGGAAAGCGTTGGATAGCGTAGGGGGTACAAATTACTATTCCCACTCCAGAGAGTGCAACAGTAGGGAAAGTGTTGGATAGCGTAGGGGTAAGAATTACTATTCCTACTCCAGTGAGCACAACAGTAGGGAAAGCGTTGGATAGCGAAGGGATACAAATTACTATTCCCACTCCAGAGAGTGCAACAGTAGGGAAAGCGTTGGATAGCGTAGGGGTAAAAATTACTATTCCCACTCCAGTGAGTGCAACAGTAGGGAAAGTAAATACTTCATATATTAATAAAAATTAATTAAATATTAATACCAATAAAAAATTAATTAAAAGTAATTACCAATTTAATATAATATAATATTAATCAATTAAAAATGCAAATACAAATTAATTATTAAAATTCATTACCTATTAATACAAATTAATTACCAATTAACAATTAATTAATTAGCAATTAATTCAAAACAAATACCAATAAATAAATTAAAATATTTAATTCATTACAATTAAATTACTTCCCACCCTATTCCCCTATAAACCCACAACCCGCTACGGAAAATAAATTAATAAAATTAGCATAATAATCAATTAATCAATTAAGTAAAATGAATTGCCAATTAAAATTTTACTAATTACCAATTAAAAATTAATTAACAATTAATTCAAAATAAATACCAATAAATACATTTAAATATTTAATTAATTATATTTAAATTACTTCCCACCCTATTCCCCTATAAACCCACAACCCGCTACAGAATTGAATTTCGCAAAAATTAAATACCATAAAATCATTACTTAAAAGAAATTATAAAATAAATATACACTTTTCACACATATACTAACATACAAAACACTTTAAAAAACTTGATATTATTAAAAATTCGATATATTTAATACCTATATTATATACTTCAATATGTTGACTTTCTATATTTATGAACATCGATATTAAATTACTTACCTTAAATTCGATATTTTTGTTGACTATATTCTGTCCATTCGATATTTTGTCCATTCTATATTTTGACTTCGATATTAGTGCTATTCTATATTTTTGATTCAATATTTTGTCTGTATACCCTTGCTCCCAATAGAGAAATTCGCACAGTGAGGTCCCTTCACTAAGGGCAATATTTCTTTTTTGTATGCCCTCATTTGGTCGTTGGACCCTCGGGAAAGGCCTAAGCACAGAACATTCTGGGAGGCCATCTTGCCTCCTCAGAAGAGGAGAATCAGTGGACCCGCCGATACAAAGATATAACAAAACATAATCGCTCAATGTATCTCCGGGAATCTCATTACAAGACAATGTATGATTGGTACATGTACCCGCAGAAACTACATAAAATATTTCCTAACACTTCTGATAGATGTTGGAGGGGCTGTGGTTTGTTGGGTGATTTCAGACGCATCTGGTGGGACTGTCCCTCCATTAAAACTATATTGGAAGGAAATTCTGTCTCAAATAAAACTTATTCTCGGGACTCCCATTCTAGAAACCATTGAACACACTCTCCTGGGTATAAGAGATCCTCTACTGAAGAGACAAACTAACAGTGACCGAGCCATTATGTGGTTATACCTCCGTGCGGCTAAGATGGTGGTCGCAGCAGCTTGGAAAAAGACAGAGGCCCCACCCATCTCACAGTGGCATGCAATATTGTGGTGAGCACTGGCGCTCGAACGACTGACAGACATCATGGAGGACACTAGGAAAGGCTTCGACTACATTTTGTCCCCGTGTGTTTCATATCTCTCGGAGGGTCTACCCTTATTTGCTTGTAGCCCCCGACTGAGGGCTCTTCATCTCTTTTATATCTGACCGAGTAGGGAGTCCTCCACTGAGGTAAACTTCCTGTTTTGAGTTCTATCAGGACTAGGTCCACGGCCCACCCCACACAGCATTTCACTCCACCCCACTTGCGCCATGATACATTGTTCACACTGTTCTTCCTTCCTTTTCTCTCTTTTTCTTTATTTTACTAGCTCATGTTTCTTTTTTTTCTTAATGGAGCTCATTGTATGGACAGTAAGCAGTCACATTCTCACTGAGTACCCCTTCGACTGGGTCGCTACCCAGAAGATCTGTTAATAAAAGCAGTGGGAACAAGCAGGGGCGTTGCAGCATAAATGTATATTGGGTTGAATCCTTGTTCACAAGCAGTGTTTACTTGTGAGATTGCTATAGCATTTGACCTGCTTACTGTATGATTGTATCCACCATGCATTTCTTACTGAGGTGCTCTGAATAACTTCAATAAAAAGTATTTGAAACAAAATGTGGGGCATGGATGTATTCCTAAGGAGCCACCAACATGTGTGTAATTACTTATAAATGACTGTAGCGTGGAAGAGTGGCTTGCTCTTTTGTAGGCTGTTTTCATTTACATGCATCTGTGGAAGTGCATAAAAAAGTGTGGGAACAATAATAGTGCCATGCAGCAGGGTCAGTGAATGTGGAGATGGGGTCAAAATGTGGCTAAAAGAATAAAATAATCCACATTTTTTTCACCTTCAGGTAACTGCATATAAAATAGCACACACACATGTTAAATCAAAAATAAATGCAAGTTAAACTAATTTGTGGGAAATATACTATATATAGGTTATGAGACCTCAGTTAGCCAATGCGATCACTGCAGATGTCTGTGTGTGAACAGAGAGTCACGGAATTAAATGAATTAAATCCTGATTGATGCAATGAGGAATATTTACTTCTTTATTTATAGTGTTACGAGGTTCTAGCATGTGACAGAAAGCACTGTGAATTACAGTATGTTTTGGGGTATCTAATGCAAATATTTTCGTAAGTGCCCATGCACTCCAGAACTCGACTGATAACACTTTCATGCTAACTCTCAAAAGGAGTAAACATGTCACCATGAAGCTTCTAGTGACTATCAGTTATTATCTTTACTGATTCCAAAGCAGCCTTTATATTTACCGATAAACCAGTTGCACATATATACATTTCTGTTTGGTAGGAGTGTTGAGAAGGCATGTTTCTTATTTAGCTCTCTATCCCTCTCTCTTCTTCACAACAAAGCTGTCCTTCTTCCCTGCCCCCACTCGGCCCTCACCCCACATCCACCCCAAATCTTCCCTCTGCCCCATCCTTCGTTTTTCAGGTAGTGGTACCTCGAGGTCCACAATAACTGTTCAGGGCAAGTTGTTTTTGTAAAAAGTTGAGTCAAGGTAGTGACAGGAAGAAGGCCAGCAGCGTTGCATTCAGATGTAGAGCCCTGATCCTCCAGACCCCTTGGACCTTAGAACAATGGCCATGGAGAAAGAGGAACGGTATGAGCATCATGGATGATGCTCTTGGAATGCTGGATCACAATCAAGCGTGCCTATTGATCCTTCTTGACCTCTCACCAGGATTTGATACTGTCAAACACAATCACCTAACTGACCTCCTGGAACATAGGATGGGGCTGTCTGGGCCGGTTTTAAACTGGTTTCTTTGTTCCTTCACAACAGATCCCAAAACTCTTTGACACATCCAGCAACGTCACCTTGGGGGTTCCCCAAGGTTCAGCACTGTCCCCCACACTCTTTAACCTTTTCATGTAACCTCTGACAGAAATTCTAAAATCATCCAACATTCGTTATCATATGTACGCGGATGATACCCAACTATATCTGAAGACGCCTCCCCTGAAGATATCCAGTCCCTCAATTGAGTCCTGCTGGAAACACAAAGCTGGTTGACAAGTAATCACCTGAAGTTAAATGCTCTTAAAACAGAATTATCACTGATCTCACCCCACAACCAATCCCCTGTCATGGCGCAATGGCTGAATCAGCTGACTGCTCTTAACTGTAGACCGCACCTTGTGGACACTGCATCTTCTCTGGGTATCATTCTGGACAAATATCTGAACATGCAGAAGCACATCAGTTCCCACACCAAAGGAGCTAACTTCTAACTCAGCCTACTCAGAAAACTCAAACCTTTTCTCCCTGCTCATGACCTAAAGGTTGCAGTACAAGCATTAGTGATCTCAAAGCTGAACTATGGTAGCGCAATACTTTGCGGCCTGCCTAGAGTGAGAACAGCTCCTCTTAGGGCTTCACTAAACTCTGCTGCTAGGCCCTTAACTGGTACAAAAAAATACCACCACATCTCTCCGGACTTGCGTAACCTGTATTGGATTCCATACGAAGGTCGGATACAGTTAAAAATTGCATGCATGGCTTGAACCTTCGCTTGAATGCGCCTAGACACCTATGGGTAGTAGCGCGCTATATAAATTGTTATAACATAACATAAGGCCATCCACTTCAAGACCCTGCTGTACCTCGCTCGAAAACTGGAGCTCTCATGCGGTTCTAGAGCCTCCAGAAGTGCCAGCACCCTTTTGCTAAAACCACAAAAAAAACTATAACCGAAGCTTCTCAGGGATGGCTCTGAGGATCTGAAACTCCCTTCCATCGGAAGTCAGGGTGAACCCCTCCACTGTCTTCTTCAAAAAATAAGTCAAAGGGCTCTTGATGAAAAAATTTCTTCTTTAGCATGGCTCCTTCATTTGGTTCAGGGTCCATACCCGTTGACTCTGGCCCAGCCACCTGGTTCACGAATTTCTCTGACAATTCTAGACTGTGACCTTGTTGCGCTGTCGATTCAGTTGTTTCTGGGTTTTTTCCCGTAGATTAATGTTTTTGTTACCTTGTTTATTCTGTTTTGTTTGCTTATAATCTTCGTGATGCATAATCTGTAAAACGCATTGATACCCTCATTGGTCAAGTTCGCGCTATATAAAACTTTCAAAATAAATAAATGAGATCTAAGGATATTGCTAAAGAGGTGACCTGGAAAAGGGAACACTATCATTTTTAGGTCGAGCATTTGAAACCTCTTGTATATACTTTAGTGTGTTCTTACATGTGTATGTACTTTGTGGGCTCTGAAGATCAGTCAGGCTTGGGGACTTTTTGTTCTGTTCAACTGCCTCTATTTACCTGTCTTGATATAAAACGACCAGTAGAGGTCAGTAAAATACCCAAATTGCTTTCTGCTGGTTCAACTGCCTCTATTTACCTGTCTTGATAGAAAATGACCAGTAGAGGTCAGTAAAATACCAGAATTGCTTTCTGCTGAGAGACTTTCTTTTTTTTTCTTCTGGCACCTGCCTCTATTTAACTTTCATGATAGAAAAAGTCCAAACTGTTTTTCTTTTTTTTTGAATGATCGTTTATGTGCACGAAGGTAAAAAATCATAGACAATTTGCTGTTTCTATGTGTACTGCACAAGGCAGCACACATGGAAACAGCAAAAACGTGGAGAAATAAAGCATTTCTCCTTGTTTCACCCGTTTAAGAATAGGTTTTACCTGGTCTTAATTTTGGTGCCTTGTAAATAGGAGGAAGCATCAAAATCAATGGGTGTTGCGGTGGAACGCTCACTGCAACATCCATTGCCCTCCCCTTTCATGCTAAATACAGCGTGAAAGGGTGCCTTATTTACAAGGCAGCTTTAAGCCACATTAAGTTGCTTAACGCTGCCTTGTAAATAAGGCGAGGCATCTATTGCCATCACAACGTCACTGAAAGTGTTGTTGTGGTGGCATTAGGGGCTTGTAAATATGCCTCTTTGACTGTTTTGCAATCCTATCTTGTTTGTATAAGAAAGTGGAAGCAGAGGAGACGCCTTGATTTGGGCATCTTAGACCTGGGAAGGAGACGTATGGTGTGAGATGAGAGCTGGTGTTGTTAACAAAGGGCAAAGCAGACAGCCTTCTGTGCAAGGCAGTAGCTATTGCTAGTGAATCAGGTGCAGTAGCACTGGGGCCCTGGGTCTGAATTTTGAATGTATTACTTTAAAAAAAAGGGGTAATGGGGCTACTTTTCATTGCTAGCATTAGACAAGAGGGCACCCTATCTGTATAAAGGGGCAAAATGAGAGCACTCATTTTTTTTGCATGTTGACCGAGAGACAACTTTTAAGAATGAATTGAAGGCCAGGCTTGGTGGGAAAAGTAGTGAAAAAAGAAGATATTGTCTCTCTATCAGAGCTGCAGCCATCATCAGCGCAGCAGGTGAAGTTGCATTGAAGCCAACCAATGCAAAGAGCTCAAAGCACCTCAATTATGGGGAGTAATGTTTTTGGTCAATTTCATTTTTGTGTGATGCTCTTGCTATTTTATATTCTCACATTTTGTATGGATTGTGAGCTCCAGAAAAACATCCCTGAAACTATCTCCTAATCTGGGCCTCCTGTGATCAGTCCTGCACTCCTGCTCCCCAAATCCTTGTCATAAAGCTTTGGAGGAAGGCTCAACTTCAAAACATTTTACTTGGGTAGGGCCAGCTCAAAAAAAGCTTGAAGACCTCTGACTTATGCACTTTTGTTTTTTTAAACTTTGCCAAAAACAAATTGCGAACTACGACAAACGTGAAAGGAAATCTGTTTAGTCTACCTTAATTGGTCACAAAGAGGCTGCATTTTAAAATGTCTGACAGGGTTAAGCCATCTACTGCAGAGATCTCAAAATACCATATAGAATTAATGGGCCTTCTGCAAAGCACATCTTGTAAAATGCAGGTTACTTCTTTTGTCACAGAGATCCTTTCGTTATTTGTAGTTCATAAGTTGTAATTCTAATATAACAGAGAGAGAGAGATATGAACTGCCATCAAGGAGCTACGCGGAATCTGCAAGGTATGGCATTAGAAACTTATTTTAGTTTTCCTCAATACTTTGTTATTCTGAGGTTGCTAAAATGTGTTCCTTTGAGTAGTAATAACGTCTTATTAATAAAATAAACTCCAAACACTGCATTGCATTTGTTATTACTGTAATTACTCATACGGACATATGCATTCTGACAGTGCAAGCATGTCTCTTACATACAGGGTTAGAACAAATAGGTTGTCCATTAGTGTTATATCTTATCTTGGTTCTTCGTTGCAGTGGTTAATACTAACCTGTTAAGATTTATTGGGGTGGGAAGACAAACCAGAAAACAGAGATCTAACACATGTGAGAAATGCCTTGTTTGTCTGGGTAAGAAGTGGAATACCTCTTGGTCTGCTGCAGGTTTGACACAATGTTTGGTGGGTAGGCAACATTGAAAATCATGACGTGCAATTTCAGGGGACTCACCAACCCTTCCAAATGACTCAGCATACTGGGGAATCCTAGATTGGCTGAAGCTGATTTTAGCTTCCGACAGGAGACTCATCTCCACTGGGTAGACCAGGCCTGACTGAGGTACCGGCTCTTCCCTTTCCAATATCATGCGACCGCCCCATCCAAGAGAGCAGTGGTGGCGATACACTTCAACCTCAGAAGCTTCTTCAATGAGATAGATTATAAAGCTGACAAGTATCGGAGATAGGTGGTGGCCAATAGTCTCCAGGATGGCAGCTCGGTTAGTTTGGCATCTATATAAATGCCCCGAATTTAGACCAGAAAAGCTTCCTAAAAGACTCTCTGAATCATTACCTATTTTGCCATGGGCCCCTTGGCAATCAGGGAAGATTTTAATCTAATTTTAATGTGGTCTTGTATGCAGCCCAAGATAGATCCCAACAACGTCATGATGGTGCCCCAGAATTGTATTGTCAGCTGAGGAACATGCTTGGTTAAATGATCTGGGTTTGATAGATGCATGGCGCTACATGCACCCTTTCACAACCGTTTACGCCCACTTCTAAAGAAGCACACCGCATGTATGCCAGAATGAATCTGGTTTTGCAAGGTAAGAGACTGAAGCATTCACTGAAAGAGGCTGATCAGCTTCTCAGACACTCTCAGACTATGGTCCTGTGGAAATTACACTACAATGGTGGAGGAAAGTGGGGACCACAGTCAGGTCTCTTGGCATCTACATGACTCACTATTAAGAGATCCAATAGCTATGGCTGAAGTTTGAGAGAAACTTATGGAATACTTGCCTTTCAATGATAATTGGCAACTTTAGAAGAGATTAGTTTTGGGACGCACTTAAGGCAGTAATTAGTGGGTCCCACATCCAGGAGGCTCCACGACTTAAAAGCATGCTCGAATTAACCAGACTGTAATGAATTCCAAGCAGGTTCCGCAGGAGCGTCAGGAATCCGAAGAATATTACACAGCCTTCCCCTACGGCCTTCCGACTCTATCAAACACTAGAGTATCGAAAGGCTCGCCAGGGGAAAACAGGGAGACCAAACAAGGAAAGGTTGGGGGAGAAATAAAAGAGCTTGACGGTGGTCTTCAGAATGGATGCGTGGCAACTCAGAATGAACACTTGGCAACAGGTGGGCTGTAAAGAAAGTTAAATATACAATCTATCTAGGTTAAACACAATACACATAAATACCCTGTTCATATTATGTATATGATCACTACATACTACATTTGTTTTGTCTATGTCGCAGAACTGATATGTGGATAATTTTAGGGGTTCATCTTGAGCTGTTACAAAGATGACAAAAAACAATAGTAAGCACTTTCTTCTAACCCTGTACATGTAAGTGTCAAGAATTTGACGTGTTAAACTCTCACTCTGTAGGTTGTAGAAGACTACTGAGAAACATCCACTATTCTGATGGATATGACAATGAGCTGGAAATCTATGAAACAAGACATACATTCAGGTTTCTATTAGAGTCATAACATTAGCAAACATATATGTATGCAGCGCAAAGCGTGTTACCGTGATTCTAAGTCGAGATGGCTGAAGTCTGCGCCCCACTCAGGTCCACGCAAAAACCCCAGAACACATGTGAAGCTGGCCAAGGATCGGGTAAAAATGAAGATGTGCCCAATAGGGATTCAACATAGAGTGAGGGAAAATATATAACGGGATAAGTGCCCAGCCGGATGGCGGAGGAGAACCCGGCCGCCGGGCGAAGCACCAGTGTGTACAATAAAAGGAGAAGGATCGGACCTTAACTAGCTAGGGGGCCTAAGTGCTACCCAGCCGGACGGCGGAGATCAAGCCCGGCCGCCGTGCGGAGCGACCCAGGGAAGGGGGAGAACAGAGGAGGAGCCCAGCCGGACGGCGGAGAACAAGCCCGGCCGCCGGGCGAAGCAACAAGGGGGACCGAAGAACTGAGGCTGAGCCCAGCCGGGTGGCGGGGAAGAACCCGGCCGCCGGGCGGGACTCCAGGAAGGGGATACGTTTACGTTACAGAGCAGACTGTAACAAAACGAAAGCGGACGTCAGGAATAGAGACGTCCCCTAAACACCAGAACACTGCGGGGAGAAGGAAAGCCGGAGCCCACACAAGAGCGGGTGGGCCGGAAACACTCCCACAGTGTAATCGGAGCCGGAATCACAAAACAGGAAGTCAGGCAAACAGGGACAGGACGGAACACCAGAACAAACGGAGCTAGACGCAAGAACGTAAAGCGTCGCTCCATTAGTCTTGGTGTCTTAAATAGCGGTACCATTTAAAGTGTTGTAGGGAATACGGGGCATGACACAGACCTACCCTAGCTGCTGACCTGAAAGAGTTAAAAAATCAGCACAAAAAGCCACCATTCCACAAGATCTGAAGTAAGGTGACTGCTATATGCTTGTTCAAGCTTTTTGTCCTGAACTGTGCCCTTAGGGCAACAGTGCGAGGCAAACACTGGAAGGTCAAATTTACTGTTTTGACTCCACTGCTAGACTATTTGGGAAAAGAGCAACATTCCCCCAAATATACCTGGAGGCTTATTTACTATTCAAACTCTAGTGGTGGAATATTTGGGGAAGTTATAAATTACTTAATTTTTTTTTAGGAAGTGTTGAAAAGTAGTAATTTGAATGACAGAAAGTGCAGCCCTAATGGTACAGCTCAGGACAAAAACTAGGAATATATAGTAATATAGGCTACTGAGCTAAACATTTGAATTATATACTTCCTGTACTGGGGCCCATTTTCATGAAGGGGGAATAAACCAGACACCTTACAGGCACATACATTACAAGGCTAGTAGACAAACTGGATTGATTAAGGACAATATAAGCGCCATATATAACATGACTAAATGGCAAGCCTCTGGTGTTCCATGCATACTACCAGTGTCTATATACTGCCGTCCCTACATCCCAGATTGCACGGACAGCCTATCTAGACTCAGTTTCACTCACTAAATTGTCACCACAGTCCTTTACCAAACCAGATGAACTTATCACCATGGCCTAGGTTCTGCAGGGCATTCGGCAACTAAAACTTCCTAAGGCACTAGGCCTAGATGGATTTTCAATGCTTTTCAATAAGTGCTTTGCACTCCACTTCTTCCTTTCTTGACCACACTCTTTAATGACTTTAAGCAGATAAAGGAGCCTCTCCAGGAATGCCGGAGCCTAATAATATGCTGCTCTCTAAACCAGGTGAAAGGATTCACATTTTTGCCCATCCTACCACCAATCTTGCTGCGTAAATTAGATAATAAGATTTTTGCTAAGGTTTTAGGCATTTCGCTAGGCAAATTCATGCTGAACATAATTCATGCGGCCCAAGGAGAGTTCATACTTCACCGAACAGCAACTTAGAACACCAAGAAGGCTTTACATTTCATAGATATTACTAAGAAGATGGGAAGATAGGCAGGCATCCTGTTCTCTCTCTACTGAAAAAGTGTTTGACAGGGTGGACTGGGGAATGTTGTTTGATGTCCTGAAGTGATTCGGTTTGTGTGCTAGATTCCTTGTTTGGAATTCGGCCATACACTGCAACCATACACTGCAACCTGTGATGGTCAAAGTCAACGGTCAGTCTTTGGCCCACTTGTATGTTAGCCAGGGCACCCCACAGGGATTCCTCCCTTCTCCTTGATCTTAGAGATCATCCCTGAATCAGGGAAATTTCCTTCATCCCGGATACATTTAATTTGGCTGCCTTTGTGGATGATGTTCTCCTTACCCTCCCTGAATCTATCCAGCCATATCCCACTGCTTGAGGAATACCGGGCAGTGCCAGACCCCCGAAACAAAAGGACTAAATATAAGGGGCCAGGTGCTAGTTGGAGGTGACACTCTTTCTGCGAACCTGAAAAATGCAACACCATTTTGCTGAACTGTAGATAGCAAGTATTTAGGCATTCAACTGGCACCTGACTCCCTAGCTTGCACCAGACTAATATTGAATTGCTACTTCATGAGACTAAGATAACTCTACTGTCTGGAAAAAAACACTCTGTCTCTTAGGAGAGGGGAATAGTTGCAATGAAAATTACTTTACTACCACAGATTCTATAAGCCTTCCCAGTCTTGCCACTCCCTCTGAAAAAGGAACATTTTGTACCATTACAGGCAGCTTTCCTGGCCTATATCTGGAAGGGTGTGAGACCAAGATTCTCTAAAGTCTTGCATGCAAAACCCTATGGATGGGGGGGGGATGCTCCACTTGCTGAGTTACTACCAAGCCACCACGTTAAGATACATGTTTAAATAGTTGAAGGGGGAAACTGACAAGAAGTGGCACTTTTTTTTAACTTTTTACCAGAACCTGGCAGCCAGACCACTGGGTGAAGTGCCATGGGTCCCTGCAGACTTACAAGGTCGAATTTTTCTAGATCTCCCCAGTTACTAAGGCTAGGCGTCGGGTCATGGACTCTACAGCATTAGATAGTATTAAAGTCACCCAAAATGAAAAAATTGGAACATGAGAGGGTCAGATTCAAACTACAATCTGAGAAACTTACACAAAAGAGGTCACAGAGCCCAGAGAGTGGTAACATAGTATTCCAGAGAGTAAGCTTCCTTTCCTCTCTGTCAAGGAGAAACCTAAGATCTCGGCTCCTGCATAGTTGTCTAAATTGATAGCAATACAATCCAAGAAATCCTTTAGGGTTATGGCTACTCCACCCCCTGTCCGGCCCTCCTTAGGACGATGTAAGACCTTGTAGCCTGTAGGGCAGGACATGCCAAAATCAGGATCCGAGTTCCCCAAGTTTCTGTGATAAATAGGACATCCCAATCGTTAGTCTACAATAGTAGATTCATCGCTATGTTATGTTTGACTAGAGGCTTTGCATTAATGAGCCCATATTGCAGTTTGTCAAGCCTTTTTTTAGGTTTGTGTGAAAGACTGTTAGTCCTCATTAATTCCTCTTGCCATGCATGCTGCATTCTGCAGAACACACGGACAAAGGAATATCTAAGGATTGCTTTGTGCAGGAAGGTATCCCTTCATGCACAAAAACATATCTGCCTGTAAAGTATGCACCTGCATTGGTGCTAGACAGCAGACAGTACGCCAGCGCTAGGACAGAGCAGAAATGCTCAATATCTTTGTAAATATGGAGCATTTCTACGCTCTCTCCCTTTCATGCAGCACAGTTCAGAAAGTTCCCTTGCTGTGTCGCATTTCTCAAAGCAAGTTGACTTCTTAGTGGTCCTTTCTTTGACCCCTCTCTGAGCAACCCATTATCTTCTTTGGAGATTATTGAAGCACTCCATCTCAGGGATTCCATACCCTTAGCTTAATAACGTCGAATGATTTCAAGGTGCCTTTAAAATAGAAGTCCCATTGCTTGAAACATTCCCTCTGCCTCCATATCTGAAACTCTTCGGTCTTCATCCGTGGTAAAATATTGGAGCTACCAACTATTTGCATGATGGGTGAGGTGAACTTGGTAAGGCCTCTCTAATGCAGTAGAGTCCAAGACCGCTCCCTTTGGGTGTTATAATGAGAACACTCCAGTCTTTCGTCTGTAAGAGTGTCTCTCGCCGACCCGTTAGTGGATATTGCAGCAGCTCTGTCTGTTTGTGGGTCCTCGTCTGTCTCTTTTTGTGTCTATGGCAGGTCTGTCCCTTTGTATGTCACAATCAGAACGCTTAAGGCTTGGGTCTATCTCGGTTTCTGTCGCATAATGTATCTTGTCACTCCCTTGGTGGACGTTGTGGTGGCTCCATATGTTTGTAGGTCGTAGTCTGCCTCTTTTTGTGTATGTCTCTGTGTCTCACACAGTGTTTCTCGCTGCTCTCTTAGTGTTACAATAATAATGCTCAAGTCCTTGGACTGTCTTAATGTCTTTCGCATAATGTATCTTGTCGCTCCCTTAGTGGACATTGTGGCAGCTGTTTTTTTTAGGTTCTGATATGTCTCTTTTTTGTGTGTGTCACTTTGTCACTTGTTTTTGGTGTTACGATAAGAACACTCAAGACTTTGGTCTGTTCAGAGCACCTCTCGTCGCTCCCTTAGTGGACATTTTGGCACCACAGTCCTTTTTTAGGTTCCAGTCTGTCTCTTTTTGTAACTGTCCCTGGGTCTGTCTCAGAGTGTCTCTCTCCACTCCCTTAGTGAATGTTGCAGCTGCTCATCTTTTTCTGGATCCTAATCTGCCTTTTTTGTGCCTGCAATACATAGCTTATACATGTACAAATCAGCTATCTGGAAAGACATAATGACATCTATTGCGCACAGAGACATAGATAGGTAAAATATACAGAAAAACTAGCAAAACTGCCAATGTTCAAGTGAATTGAGCCATGAGAATCGCTTTCACTTCTTTTTTCAAGGAGGCAAAGAACGGGGTTGTTCTTGTTTCAGTGGGCAAAGTGTTCCAAATCCTAGGAGTCATACCAGAGAATGAACGAATATAGGTTTTTTTCTTGGCAAATCGTTGTGGTTTTAGAAGAAGTGTCTTGGCACTCCTGGAGGCTCTGCTGCCAGCAGAGAGCTCCAGTTTCTGAGCTAGGTAGAGCGGGGAATTGCGGTGAAGGGCCTTGTGAGCCATACAAGCGATTTTAAGATGAATTCTAGCTTCAAATGGTAGCCAATTGAGTGCTCTGAGGTCAGGGGATATGTGAGTTTCTCTTTGAACCTGTGATGAGTCTTAGTGGGGCTGTCGATGACTTTGGGAGGCCGCATAAGGTTACCGCCCCATATTCCACTCTAGGTATTACTAGGCTGGCAGAAAGGGTTTCAGTTTTCGCAGGGTCCTCAGGTGGAAGTTGGCTTCTTTTGTGGAAGCGCTGATATGCTTCTGCATCTTTACGTTGCTGTCAAGCATTATCCCTAGCGATTTCGCTGAGTCGACGATGAGCGGTTGACCTTAGAGCTGTTAAGTGCTTCAGTCAGTCTAGGAGAGTAGAAGTTTTGTTAGGGGGTGCGATTAGGAGGAATTCCGTTTTGATGGAGTTTAGTTTCAAATGATTTTCGGCCAGCCAAGTTTGAGTTTTTTGTAGGGTGGAGTTGAGTGATTTGATGTCATCGAGAGAGTGGATCTTGATGTAAATTTGGGTGTCGTCTGTATACATATGGAAGTGGATCTTGGCGAGGCTGAGAAGATCGGTAAGAGGTTCCATAGAAAGGTTGAAAAGGGTCGGTGCGAGGGGGGAGCCTTGTGGAACTCCAAGTGTTACTGGCTTGGGATTGGACAAGGATTGGTTGACATTGAATCCTTGGGATCTGTTTTGAAGGAAGGAGGCGAACCAGTTAAGTACAGTATCAGACAATCCCATTTTGTGTTTCAGGAGTTCAAGTAAGTTGTCGTGTTTGACGGTGTCAAATGCTGACTATAGGTCGAGAAGGATAAGTAAGCAAGCTTCATTTTGCTCCAGAATTTTTAGAGTGTCGTCAATTACATGGGTCATGGCTGATTCGGTACTATGACCTGCTCGGAATCCTGATTGAAATTGGTTAAGCAGGTTGAATTGATCAATATGACTGTTCAGCTGCATGTAAACACATTTTTCCAGGAGTTTGGCTAATGTAGGTATGTTAGAAATCGGCTGATAGTTATTTAGGTCTGAGGGGTCAGCTGTTGTTTTCCTTAGGATCAGCGACACCTGACCAGTTTTCAGGATGTCTGTAGTGATTCCTTGAAGGAGGGACATATTTACGATCTTGGTCCAGAGAGGCAGTAACAGGGGAATGAAGTCTTTAAGTAGTTAGCCGGGAGCGGGTCTGTGAAATGGTTGGAGGGTTTCTGAGAGGTTAATGTCTTTAGTAAGAAGTCTTCACTGTAAGTGTTGAAGTGGGACCAAGTTGCGTTGTTTTTGATTTTGAATTTAGGGAGGATGTTAGTTTGAGCCCCAACCAGGGCCACAGATGAATTCTTATCCATGTCTGAGATGGATAAGAGGTCCTTGAGTAGATCTGATCCTATGGATTCTGTTTTAGAAGCAAAGAAGGAGGCACATTCTGCACAATTGAGTAGATTAAGAGGGATGGCGTTCGTGAGACTGGGTATGCTCTTGGTTTGGGTTTTGATAAGATCGAAAAGCTTTTTGGGTCGATTCTTGGCTTGGTCAAGTTGCGTCCTTAAGAAGTCTGTACTGATCTGTCCCAGAGTGCCTCACACTGCTCCCTCAGTGGACGTTGTGCTTGTTCTGTCTTTCTGTAGGTCATAGTTTGTTTCTTTTTAGGTCTCGTTCTATAGTGGGACAACTCCCACCCTCCCTTACTCCATCCCTGCCTCTGCATCACACATGGCACTGCCTCTCCTCCGGTTGTAGCCCTTCTCTTTTCCCTTGTCTCTACTCCTCACTATCTTCTTTACCTGTTGTTCTTTTCCCTAGCTGCCTTTCTCTCATTCTCTTACAACCCTCTCCCCTCCCGGTTTTTGCCTAACACATTAAGCTCGCTCCTGTTTCTCTTCTTCCTATCAGTAGCTTTCTACGAGCATTTGCAATGGAATAGTTTTCGCATTTCTTAAAGTTAGAGCTGTTAGCGTTAAAAATGCCAATGTTTTTTACTTTTGCCTCTTTATACCAATAGCAATTGCGCTATGCAAATATATTTATGACACTGCAAATAAAAAAACAAAAGTAAAAAACATTGTAATTTTTAAAGTCAACAGCTCTAACTTTAACAAATGTGAGACCTTTTGCATTCCAATGCCTTTTGTGAAAGGACTTGAAAGTGCATATCCATCTTTTTCATTGTAGAACTAGTAGAACATGAAATTGTGATCAGGGATACTGAGGGCAGGCACATTACACAAATTCTCTTTCAATTTCTTACATGCTTCAAGGCACCCATCATCAAATGGTACCGAATCCTATACATCATTACAGATTAGCCTTACTATAGGCTTAGCAATCAGGGAAAAGTTTGGGATCCATTGTTGACAATACCCTACAACTCCAAGAAATATCCGAGTCTCCCTCTGGGTGGTCGTAGAATTTATTTTCAAAATTGCAGAAATGCGTTCTTCTGAGACTTTTCGCACACCTTTTTCAATATGGTGTCAGAGATATATTCCCTCATTTTCACAATTCTGCATTTTTTAAAAAAAATTTTTTATTTTTGTTGCAAAACCAAATAGCATCATCATCATCTTTCACATAAACGCCTACAACCCTGAGGCCGGCTTGTAGTACAGATTAAATACAAACAATGCGGAGGTTTCTGAACCTCGTCCGGTTGTAGAGGTAGCATCAGTTATCAAAATGATCAAATATACGGAGCGAATAAGTTTACAGTAAAAATACAATTTGCTTTTTGTGTTTTTTGTTTTCATATTGAACGTAAACTAAAAGAAACTGCACACATGAATCAGCATGACATTAAGTTAGACTTAGTGTGATATCTAGCATCATAGTTGTCATGTGAGGGACCAGCTGTATAAATCACCCTAGACCCCAACCCGCCCGCATCTCCCCCGCCAAATCCACCTGCTACATGATCAGCCCCGTGTCCTCCACGTAAGTAGCCTACCATTTGGCCTCGGCCCCCATACAGTGTTCTTCTTCATCATCAGAACCCTCAAGATCCTCTTCCACCAACGGCTCACAGATATCCCCCCTATAGGAATTCCACGGTTGCCAGACCCCATTCCACTTGCGCGGGTTATCCCTTAATTTGTAGACTGCTCTTTCTGTCAGCATAAGCATGTCCATGTTTCTGATCCACTGTGCCAGTGTGGGGAGGTCTGCCGATCCCCATTTCTGTGCGATATCTCGTTTGGCTGTGACAAGCCCTATCGTGGTCCACACCCTTTCATAGAAGGTAAGATCAGTAGGCCCCCACACATTCAGTAAACACACCCGCGGGTCCAGTGTGAGTGAGGTGTGGAGTGTCTGTGCAATGGTACGTAGAACCCGCTGCCAATAACTAACAACACATGGGCATTCCCACAGCGTGTGTATAAATGTGCCCTCTGCCCCGCAGCCCCTGAGACAATATGGGTGGTCCGCTCTTTGCAGTTTGTGTAGTGTCGTTCGGGTGTAATAAATCCTATGTAAAATTTTTAATTGCACCAGGCGGAATTTGGACGATATACCTGCCTCACGTGGAGACGCCATGGCTGCGTTCCAGTCGGACTCGTCTAAGTCTCCGACATCAGTCATCCATTTGTCTTTTAGCTTCTCCAGTGGGTCAGGTAAATTATTGATTAATTTGCGATATGTTAGGTTGCGCCTTCCTGTAGGAAATCTGTGAGCAGACGGTCCTCCAGCGGGGAGGATTCCGGTGGGGATGTGTCTGGTGGGATTGCTGCCTGTAGGGCATGTCTGATCTGTATGTATCTGTACAATTCGTTATCCCCCAATTCATACTGTTCCTGAAGGGTCGCGAATGAAACTACTCCCTCTCTAGTCCACATGTCTCCCACAGTTGATATCCCGATGTTGTCCCACTGGGTAAAGCCCTTAGTGCGTCGCAGATGACCCAGTGCCTTGGTGTCCCACAAAGGTGTAAGTTTTGTGATGGTCCCATCCCAGTGTAACTTCGCTTGTGCCTTGTACCACAGTTGAACGGTGTGTTTAGTGGGCCCCATGAGTTTTGCCGCAATGCCTCGATGATATAGTGGTGCCAGCAAACTATTCGTGCCCAGTTGTGCCCTGTCTGCTTTGAATGCTGGATCGTCTTGCGGGGCGTGCACCCACTGATTAAGGATCTTGAGTTGGGCCGCCCAATAGTACAATCGTATATTGGGCAGTGCAATGCCTCCATCGTACCAGCTCCTATTCAGCTTTGTGTGTGAGATCCGGGCTGGCCGATTCCCCCAGAGCGGACTCGTGATCTGTGCCGTTATTTTTTGTAGGAAGCTGTCCGGTATCAAGCGTGGGGCGTTCTCAAGAACGTATAAAAAGCACGGCAGGGCCATCATTTTAAATAATGCTGCCCTGCCCAGCAATGTCAGTGGGAGTTCTTTCCAGTGTTGCACATCGTCACGGAGTCGGAGCAGGGGAGGCTGCAAGTTGAGCCGCGCGAACTCCGCCTCATCGCAAGTGATAAGGATTCCCAGATATTTAAAGGAAGAGGGAGCTATCTCCAGCGGACAGGAATCTGGAAGTGGCGGGTGCGGCCCCTTAAGCTCAAAAATTATTGATTTCGCCCAATTGATGGTATATCCTGATACTCGCCCATGCGAATTACAGAAAGCTAGGAGGTTGGGAAGGCTGTTTTCTAGGTCAGTAAGGTATATTAACATGTCGTCCGCGTAAAGGGACACTCTGTCTTCCCACTGCGGGTTCCATTGGATTAACTTCAGGAGCTGCGTAGTACGGATAGTGACCGCCAGCAGTTCCAGAACCAGAGCAAAGAGGAGGGGCGAGAGTGGGCAGCCCTGTCGTGTGCCACGTCCTAAATGTATGGTTCGAGAAATGTGACCATTAGCTACTACTCTGGCCATGGGATCTTTATAAAGCATACGTATTCAGGAAATAAATATTGGACCAAAGCCCATACGTGCGAGCACTGCGAAGAGATAGTTCCACTCCACCAAGTCGAACGCCATCTTGGCGTCTAATGATAGGATCGCTGCCGGTTCCCGCAACATTGAGAGTCTCGCCACAACTCCGTGTACCCTGCGAAGGTTTAAGGCCGTGCTTCGATGCGGCATGAAGCCGGATTAATCCGGATGAATCAGTTGACTTAAGCACGGCAGGAGTCTGTTTGCCAGCACTTTAGCTATTATTTTGGCCTCCGGGTTCAGGAGGGAGATAGGCCTATACGATTTACAGTCGCTGGGCGGTTTACCCGGTTTCGGGATAGCAATGATAGTCGCCATCCGTTGATCCGGCGGTAATGTTCCCTTCAACCTACTCTCTTCGTACATCTGAAGAAGGGGCGTACTCAGAGATTCAGACATAATTTTAAACCACTCAATGGGCACCCCTTTGGGGCCCAGAGCCTTACCCGAATGAAGGGAGATAATGGCCAACTGGATTTCGTTGATAGTCAAGGGGGCATCGATATCCTTCGATGCCTCGTCCGTCAGTTTTGGCAAAGGCACACATTCAAGGGCGTTCCAGCCCTCAACTTCTGTCACCACTATCGTTGGAGTGTACACGTCATGAAAGTGATCAGCCAGGACTTCCACTCTGTCACCCGGTTGGGTGTGGACAATGCCACATGAGTCTGTAAGCTGTAATATATTCCTTCCTCCCCCTTACTTCTTATCCAGTTTGCTAGCTTTGTCCCCTATATCATAGACCCTGTGTTTAGTTGCGGCAATGTCCGCCAACGTCACACGTCTCAAGTGGTCGGTGAGGCGGCGCTGGTGTATCTGTAGGTATTGAAGTGTGTCCTCCGATGGGTCTGCCATGTGGGCAGTGTTGGCCCTCTCAAGGCCCAACTCCAAATCCAATGCTTCCTTCCTGTGTGCTTTCTTATGGTTCGTTATTATTGCGATGGCCTGACCCCTGAACACCGTTTTGTAGGCTTCCCACAATATGGAGGGGGAGTCCACCGAGGACCGGTTCTCCTCAAAGTAAAGCCGGGTCACTTTCTTCAGATCCTTACTTATCTGTGGGGCTTTAAGATACCCTGGAAAAATCGGATATATCCTTTTGCGTTTGGTACCTGTGCTAGTGACGGTCAGAGTGACCGGTGAGTGGTCCGAGACGCCTCTCGGCTGTATGTTTGCCTCGCCAATGTTAAGGAGACCGTTACCCAGTGTGAAAAAGTAATCTATCCTTGAAAGGCTATTGTGGGTGGCTGAGTAATAGGAGTATTGCTGCTGACCTGGGTGCAGTGTACGCCATACATCTACTAAACCCTGTGCGTCCAAAAAGGTCTGCAACCTGCTGGGGCCATCTGTATGTGTTCGTGCGGGGAATCAGTCGAGGGTGTCTGTGAGTGTCATATTGAAGTCCCCACCTACAAGCAAATCCCCTTCAGGGAGATCCAGCAGGAATTTGCCGAGGTCCGGCAGAGCTACCGAGTGCAATGCCGGCGGAATATATACGGAGACCACATTTAACAGTTTACCCTCCCACTGGCCATGCACTGCCGCAAAGCGGCCTTGATCATCTACTATCGTTGATTTCACAATGTATTGGGAGGATTTCCTTAGCAAAATACCTGTGCCACGTGACCCTGAAGTAAACTCTGCGTGTGCTATCATACGATATCCTCTCCTATCCAGAGCCCGTGTGGCCGCCCCCATCAAGTGTATCTCCTGCAAAAGAACTAGGGCGGGTCCCTGTCTCTTAATGCCCTGCAACACCAGACCCCTCTTGACCTTGTCCCCTAGGCCCCTAACGTTCCACGACATGACGTGCAACGGGGCCGGTGTGGTGTGGTTATCTATCCCGGCCATAAGAAAAAGTGGTGGGTAGCCATGAGGCCTTCTTGCCATGAGTGAGATGGTGTACGGAGACGAGTGCAGGGCAGATGTGACTCCTTCCAGCCTTCCGGCACCTGGCTGTCCCCATGATACATGATGCATCCAAAATACTGAAACATACTAATGAACATGTGTGTGCACAAAACAAAAACTCGCAGTAACAAGTGGTCCTGAATTGTAAACAGTCCTGAACCCCTACCCACCCCCCTCCCTGCCCCCCTGCTGCATGGACTCAAAACTGCCCGCCCCCCCCAACTGAGCAGAGTGCATATCCCATCCCCAAAACAGTGTACTTGCGCGTTGGGGTGAGGGACTCTCCGCTGCCAGCAGTCTCTCATTCACACCCTCGGAGGTCCATCACCCAGTGTCCAATGGCGGGAAGTGCGAGTACAGCACTATGGGCCCGATGTAGGTAAATCTTTTTTACCACTTCATAAATACCGATTCATACCGAATCGGTATTTAAGAAGTGGTAAAAAAAGAGAAGGGCAGATGTAGGTAATTTTATTTTAAATATTACCGAATCGGAAGGAATCGGTATTTACTGATTCGGTAAATACCGAATCGGTAATGCCCATTGATTCCTATGGGCATTGAAGCCCATAGGAATCAATGGGCATTACCGAATCGGTATTTACCGATTCGGTAATTGTCGATTTCTGCAAGGGTGCAGGGGGTGTCACTTTGACACCCTCTAGCACCCCCAATACTGGCTTGTGTGCCATGTGGCACACAGACATGCCCTAAGGGCATGTCTGTCTGTCACATGGCATAGGTGTGCATGCACACATGTGCATGCACACCTGGATTCGGTATTTTAACACCCAATTGGATTGGGTGTTAAAATACCGAATCTGAAAGGCCTGTGGGACTCAGAAGAGTCCCACCTACATCTGGAAGATACCGAATCGGTAAAAATACCGATTCGGTATTTTACAGATTCTGTAAATTTACCGATTCGGTAAATATACCGAATAGGTAAATACTGGCCCCCTACATCTCAAAGTGCCAAATACCGGTCGGAAACGGCCGATTTTGGCCGTTTCCGACCGGTATTTGCCACCTACATCGGGCCCCATATGTTTAACAAAGCACAAAAGTCTGAAGATTACTGTTCCTCATTCTCTTCTTGGCCGCCATCTGCTCCCAAGGATTCGCTGCTCTCTGGGCCTGCTCCCGAAGCCTGGGAGTCCGGATGTTGACCTGTATTTCGGCCCTTCTTGGGTCGGTTGGTTCGCCGCGGGTGTTGTCCCGGTCTCCATCCCTCCAGCCAGTCCTGTACCGCCTCTGGGTTGTCGAAGAACCAAGTTTTGTTTTCCGCTACTACCCTAAGCCTCGCAGGGAAGAGCATGGAGTACGGTAGTTCTCGTGTCCTCAGCTCCTTTTTAACCTCGAAGAAGGTTCTTCGCCTACGTGCGACATCCGCCGTATAATCGGGGAAGAAGGCGATGGTAGAGTTCTGAAGTTTAATAGGAGGAGATGTCCTGGCCGCCTGCAAGATGGCGTCCCGGTTGCGGAAGTTGAACAAGCGGGCTACTATGGGCCGCGGAGTCGCCCCTGGTTTCGGCTGGCCTCCCGGCACGCGGTGGGCTCTTTCCACGGAGAAAAAGGTGGACAAGCCCTTCGGTTTAAGTTCATCCGTGATTAAATCTCTCCACAAACAAGTCCATGGCTCTAAGTCCTTCCGACTCCGGCACCCCAATAATACGGATGTTGTTCCGCCTAGAACGCCCTTCCTGCTCATCAAGCTTCTCACGCAGCATTTTATTGTCCTGCGCCATCTTCCCCATTGCCTGTTGAAGTTCGGAGACATCCTCCACTAGGGATTTTGTAACCACCTCCATGTCTTTAACTTTCTCCGACATTTTGTGGAGATCGGCTCTAAGCACAGTGACATCCGTGGAGATCGAACCCACTGCCGTCTGTAGTTGAGCCAAAGCATGCATCACATCGTCCAACGTCGCCTTCTTTCCTCCCGGGGTATCAGCAGTTTTGCCCCCCGTATCTTTTCCCGTCACTGGGGAGGCAGTTGGCTTGTCGGAGGTATATCGTTCAATGCGGGTCTGTGTGGCGCCGCCCTTGGGACCTTTCCCTGCCATTCTGTTGGGTTTCGTGCTTCTCGTGCCTCTCCGCTCCAGGTTGTCCGAAGTGACGTACTCGCACTCCCAAACCAGATGTAGTCGTGCACTGTGCTCAGGCCCTGGTGGAGTGTTCCGTAGGGCGAAGAGTGCCAGTAGTCACCAAGTGCGCAGTGACTTCTTCGGCCTAGAAAATGGCGGCTGCCCTCCACCTTCTTAGGATCCCTCACGCTTATGGACGCCTATTCGACTTCAAGTAGGGCCGGAGCGCCGGCGATAGTGCTATAATCTGACACACTCCTTTGGTCCGTAGGTAGCGCCCAGTCTGGTTACGCGAAAGTTGCGTTTTCGGCCGTCCTGTGCGGCCTGCGGGCACTTCCGGTCCAGATCCCCGGGATCGTCCGCACTTCCTGCAGGGCCACTCGGCCAGGGAAAGACCCCGGCTCAGGAGGTTGAAGTAGGCCAAATCGCGGCCGCAACGTAACTCGGTCTCCAGACGTCGGATTTGAACGCCGCTTCTCGCTGCTTACACCGCCCGGTCCTGGGCTCCGGTACCCTCCTGCTTGAAAATTGTGACGGATCATGTGTCGGATAGACGAAGAGGCCGCTTCAGCTGCGGAGCTCGTCCCTTATGCTGCCGCCATGATCGGCTGCTAGCCACGCCCCCCCAATTCTGCATTTTTGCTGGGGAGACTATGTCCGTTTTCAGCCAAATAATTCAACACTGCAATTTCATCAAGTTTACAATCCTATTTTGTCTTGGATGCTAACAGGAGATTATCTATATAATGGAGTAGAGTTGAGTTACATAGCAATTTGGAATTTTCCAAATCCTTTAGTATTTATGAGAAAATGTATGTATTCTCCCTATATACTTGTAGGACCTACACCACACAAGAACTTTATTAAAACATTAAAATGCAAAAAGAAACTGAGTATAGTAATTCAGTGCTACTGAATTGTATGCTTGGCACAAGTCATCTACTGTGTACCTCTGTTGGAATCTGAAACAATTTTACTGTTGGATTTAGTACCTCTGGAAAACAACAAAAACAACAAACATCCATTTTATTTATTTTTAGGAAGTCTTTTGCCATACTCCATTTACCATTTAGCTTTTTACTTCACATACTTAGAGTATTGCAAGGATCACCAAACACTTCATTCACAATTACTGTTTCATTCCCTCTTGAGCCTCTGTAGTTGGTTTGTGTTGTCTTGTTCAGGGAAAAAAATGACATCTGGTTTTACCATAATCTTCACTGGTTCTGGTGATTTGGTAAACACAGTTTCTTTTCCAGTGAAATCCCATACTTGTTCTCTAACTGAATTTTTAAAATCTGGAGGTAGGTCTTCTCTTGTCAACACTGGGTACATTTGTACTCTGGTATCTTCTTTGTTTAAATTAAAAACTGAATCACAACATCAACCAGGGTGCAATAAATAACACAATTAATCTTGCATAGAAGATCCCCTCCAATTAAGTTTGCTGAGTTTGAATCACACAAACAGGTGTTGATTTTCTTTTCAGTGAAAATAACACACTTGCATCTCCACTGCGCAAATTCATTTCATATTCCCCTATATTAATTACCCCACTAATCCTGTTTGGGTTCCGGAGTAGCGTGCTACCCGCCGAAAAGCTCTTCAACACCTCATCAGGGGTAGCAAGCGCTATATAAATGCAAACTCCAACCTCTTCTATCCCTCCACTACCCTTTTCAATCCAAATAACAGACTAACATGTCCACCTCTCAAATTAATTTCGTATTTCCCTATACTAATTCACCACTACTCCTCTTTGGGTTTCGGAGTAGTGTGCTAATCGCCGAATAAGAACCTTGATGCCTCGTCTGGGATACTAAGCGCTATATAAATGCAATTACAATTTATTTTACATATTTTCACAGGAAACTTGATTAACAATTTGCTTATTACTGATCCCCACAACGTGGACTTCTCTTCTATAAAGGGGTAGGTTTGGGACTTCCACAGAACAAACTATACAATGGGTAGCCCATGTATCAATCAGAATTGAAACCGGATGGCCAATAACTTCTCTGTCAATATATAGGCCAATCTGAAAGAAACAGTTAGTTATACATTCCTTACCTTAGAATTACCCCCAGGCGCCAGACTGGCTCAATAATTTTTTTTCGTCAGCTGTACCTCTGTGCGTCGTAAGGTGGCATTGGTCGGCTCCGCGTACGTCGTAGGCGTCGTGTCGCTGGGATCACGTTGCGGTAGCTACTTTGACGCCACTCTCGCGCGCTAACGCCAGTTCTTTCTTTTTCCGCGCCAGCCAGCGCAGTTCCGGCGAGAGCGGTACCTCCAGTCACTTTTTGACTGAACTTTTTGAGCGACTTTTTGTCGACGTCTTTTTGAGTCTACGATTCCTGGTGCACGTAGCTTCAAGGCTTGCGGATCGTGTTTCTGACTGATGTTGGTTACGAATCCGCACTGCGTGTGCCTCTTTTGCTAGGAGCGCGACCACGACTTCAAGTCATGCTCCGACTGCTGCTCCATGGCACCGAAGGCTTCGCAAGAGTGGTCCCGAAAGCTTCGTGATTGTTGGGAGTCAGCTACACGCCGTTTGAGGTCCCGGTCGCAATCACCATTCTTCCAAGTCTACTCACTTGGGGTCAGGTAAGTCGAACCACAAGAAGAAGTCGAAGAAGCATCATCACTCTTCGACTTCGCCCCGGTCAGCTGACGCGATGAGGGATGTGGGTGGTGCCCCTCCCGCGGCTCCCGGTGCGGCGCCTGAAGTGTCGACTCTGCTCTTTCCTCCCTTCCCGGGACCCGGAGTGACTCCTGCCTAGCTTTGTAAGTTTTACGATGTGATGCATCTTTGGGCAGCCCGATCCCCCCGGCGCGCCTTCGGGCCCTGTGGACTCGGTTGGGGCGGCCTAGGCCTTCTCCGCCGACTGCTCCAGCCCCGGTGCCGCAGGCCTCCCTTAGATCCAGGCCTGGATCCGGTCCGGCGCTGGTTGAACTTATTACTCCTCCACTGGCGCCACTTCCTCCGGCAACGCTAGCACATTCAACACCGGTCGGCCCCCAGGCCGGCATCGACCGCGTCCTCCATTCTGGTGTGGACCCAGAGCTGGACCGGCATCGCCCAACGCCAGATCCGGCACAGAGTGGCGTTTTTGTGCCCCTGTTCACTCCAGGGGTCCCTTGACACCTCCCCTGACCTTGGCATGTTGTCCCCTCTTACCGTGGCTTCGGAGAAGGGAGCGTCATACGCAGTGGTGTTGCGTAGGGCGGCCGAAGCTCTCAACCTCGAACTTCCTACAGTGGCGGTCAGGACTAACCTCCTGACGGAGGTGCTTCAACCGCAAGCAAGCTTTTCGGATCTCAGGAACGTCAACCACTTCCTCCGGAAGGAGAAGTTCAAAATGTTGATGCTCGCTCAGGTCTTGTCTGCCCTCGACCCTGGAGACTGGTTGGGATAGTTGGACTTGCAGGACGCTTATTTTCACATGCCCGTCCTGCCGGCTCACTAGCATTTCCTGCGAATCATGGTAGGCCACAAGCACTTTCAGATTGTTGTGCTCCCCTTTGGCCTTTCCAGCGCCCCTCAGGTGTTCACGAAGGTGATGGCGGTGGTCGCAGCGCATCTGCGCAGATCAGGGGCTCGAGGACTGGCTGTTGAAGGCGGGCTCGCCTCAGACGGTCGACTCCCACCTCCAAACTACGGCCGACCTCCTGCATTTGCTGGGGCTCTCCATTAATGTGCCGAAGTCACACCTGATCCCCTCTTAGAAGCTCCTTTTTATCGGAGCTGTTCTGGACACAAGGCAGTTTCGGGTTTATCCTCCCGAACAGAAATTCTGAAAAATTTGGGCTATGATTCCAATCTTTCAGCCTCTATTCCAGATTTCGGTTAGGATGACTCTGAGGCTGCTGGACCTCATGACCTCCTGCATCCTGCTGGTTGATCATGCCAGGTGGCATATGCGGGCATTGCAGTGGGACCTGAAGTTCCAGTGGGCGCAGCATCAGAGGAATCTATCTGATTGCATCCAGATCTCGGAGGGCACTGCACGTCAACTGCAGTGGTGGCTCATGAACCAGGATTGGGTCAACGGCAGATTCCTCTCCCTTCCCCAACCAGAGCACACAGTGGTGATGGATGCATCCCTTCTGGGGGTCTCCAGCGGAGTCCAGGCTCCACATCAACCTTCTGGAGCTCCGGGCGATTCGTCTTGCACTGAAGGCATTCCTTCGCTCTGTCGGGGAAGAGTAGTGCAAATGTTAACGGACAACATCACTGCCATGTAGTATTGCAACAAACAGGGTGGGGTGGGGTCGTGGACTCTATGTCAGGAGGCCCTTCACCTCTGGACATGGCTGGAACATCAGGGCCTTTCCCTGGTGGTTCAACACCTGGCAAGTTCCCTGAATGCCAGGGCGGACAAACTCATCTGCAGGTGCATGATGGAGCACAAATGGCGTTTTCACTCGGAGGTGGTGCAAGGTCTCTTTCATCAGTGGGGAGAGTCTTGGTTAGACCTATTCGCCACCGAAGAGAATGCACAATGTCAGCACTTCTGCACGTTGGAATTTCCAAGGCGGCATTCGCTAGGCAACGCTTTTTGTCACGAGTGAAGCTGCGGTCTGTTGTACGCCTTTCCACCTATACCACTTCTGCCGAGAGTGCTGAAGAAGATCAAGCGTGACCTGGCCTAAGTCATTCTTGTGGCTCCGGATTGGACACAAAGTGTCTGGTATCCCGAGCTGCTCAACTTGGCCATTGATCCTCCGATCCGACTGCCTCTTTGGGAGGATCTTCTGTTGCAGCAGCAGGGGACGGTCCTCCACTGAAACTTGTCCAGCCTCCACCTCCTTGCGTGGATATTGAGTGGTGGCAGTTGACGTCATGCGAATTGCCTCACAAAGTTTGTGATGTAATCTTGGCAGCCGGCGTCCCTCCATTAAACAGTATAAGCCTTCAGTGGAACAAATTTGTGGCATGGTGCACAGCAAAGGCTGTGGGTCCCCTTTCTGCCCCTCTTTCTGAGGTTCTCTAGTTCCTTCTCTCTTTGGCCTAGCAGGGTTCTGCTCTGGGCACCATCAAGGGCTACCTTTTGGCTATTTTTTGCCTTTCTTCAGCTTCCTGATCAGCCGTCTCTCTTCGAGTCCCCGGTTGTAAACTGTTTCTTACAAGGCATAACGCATCTCTTTCCTCCTATTCCTTTTGTTATGCCTCAGTGGGCCTTGAATCTCGTTTTAACTTATTTAATGTGCGCTTTCTTTGAGCCGCTGCACAACTGTCCTTTGAGGCTTTTAACTCTAAAGACTGCATTCCTGGTGGCCATCACATCTGCCAGGAGAGTCAGTGAGCTCCAGGCCCTTTTATCAAAGCTTCCTTTTCTGTTTGTACATCTGGACAAAGTTGTCCTCAGGAGACTCGTCCATCCTTCCTTCCAAAGGTTGTCACCTCCTTTCACATTGGGCAAACCATCACTTTGCCCACCTTCTTTCCGCCTCCGCATCCTTCGAAAGAGGAAGAGAGGCTCCACCGTCTGGTCCCAAAACATGCGCTTTCTTTTTATTTGGATCACACCAAACAGTTCCGGGTGGTTGACCAGCTCCATGTTGGCTACGTGGGCGCCAAAAAAGGTCAGGCTGTACACAAACAGACCATCTCCAGATGGGTCGTTTTGTATATCAAAGCCTGCTATTCTTTAGCAAAGACGGAGCCTCCAGTGGAGTTGCGAGCCCATTCCACCAGGGCGATAGCAGCCACTACTGCTTTGGGACGAGGAGTTCCTCTAAATGACATGCCAGGCAGCTGCGTGGGCATCACTGCACACGTTTACGAGACATTACTGCCTCAACAGCCAAGTCCGGAGAGATGGAATCTTTGGCCGTTCTGTTCTCCAGGACTTTCTGGTGTGTACTTGGTTCGCAGACCCACCTCGGGGTTGGTATTGCTGGGGTATTTATTCTAAGGTAAGGAATCTATAACTAACTGTTTCTTTCAGATGAACAAGTTACTTACCTTCGGTAACGATATGTCTGTAAGAAACATAGGTTAGTTATAGATTCCTTACCACCCCACCCATTCTCCGCGTTCTGCTAACTGATTTCTAGGGTTAAGTACATCTTTCAGTGCCCTCGTTTTGTGCACCAGTGGTCAGCGTCTTGCATGGCTCTGCGTTTCTTGCCCAGAAAGTCGTGTACAGAACTGACGTTGGGGCGCGAGGGCGACATCTAAGTATCTACCGCGACTTCATCCCAGAGACACAACGCCAACGACTAACGCGGAGCCGACCAACGCCACCTTCCGACGTGCAGAGATTCGGATCCAGTCTGACGCCTGGGGGTAGTTCTCAATAAGGAATCTATAATGAACCTATGTTTCTGACAGATATATCGTTACCGAAGGTAATTAACTTTTTCTTTTAGTCTAGCTCCAGAACTGTACCAATTAAGCAGTCCTCTTCCCCTCTCAGGCACCATCATTGTGAATTGCTTCATACCATTTCATTACTAAGAATCACAACATCTACTGATAGCCTGCATTATTGGGTGTTTAATTTCTCATGTTTTGTTGAATTACTGGAGCTATTGGCATTTGAAATGTTTTCTGACTGCATATTCTGTCCAAAATTCAACATTTCTGACAACATATTATTTCTCCCAATCATTTGGGTTTTCTCTGAATTGTCTTTAGCCCTTGTGGATTCCTTCTATATTCCGTTTCCAGTGCCCTATTCGGCCACAAATATGGCAAGCGAAGTTCTTCTCTAACATCTTAACATTTCCATTCATTCCATTAATTTTACCTACTTATATCAATTTATTCATACCATCGAGACCATTTTGCACAAAGTTCATACTTAAACCCACTTGATTCATTTTTTGTTTTCATATTGTTTCGTTTGAGCAATCATCAATTTTTCTTCAATTTCTTTTGTTTCTTCTCAACATAATTATTACAAAAGCAGACACAAAACCCCCAACATCATCTTTTTCTGGATTTTCAACCCCACTATGTTTTTTAAATACTTGAATCAACCTCTCATAATAGGAATGTACTTATTTTTTGGGTTCCTCTGTCGTTCTTATCATCTTTTCCCAATGTATTTCCATCTCCAAAATGTGTTTTTCATATGCTCAATCACTCCCATATATTTCTCAGCTACACCTGCACATGGTGCATTATTAGGACCAAGTCTAGCTGGTTCCTGCACTTGCCATCCAAAAGACCCCTTACAATCCATCCACAAATCTCCAGGAACAATAATCTCAAATAACGTATTCAAATTAGTCTACAATATCGGAAAAAGGTGTGTCATCTTATGGATTTCATCATAAACTTTGCCGGATCTTCTCTCAGTTTTGGAAAATTATGTGTAAAATTATACAAATCTGATAGAGACCTTAAATAATTTCTTCATTGAGAAGATTGCCGTTATTAAAGCCAACATTCCCTCACCTCCCCTTACTTTTGTTGACCCTCAGTGTCCTCCTCCTAAGGGACAACTCGATGCCCTTCCTCCCTTGACCAAGGAATCCCTGACCTCGATAATTCCCCTTGTTAAATCTGGCTCCCCATTAGACACTTGCCCCGCGCACATCCTCCGCCATATTTATACAACTTGTCCAGATCCCCCTCTCCACTTCCTCAATAGTTCTCTTTCTCAGGGGGTTGTAGCCAATTCACTGAAAACAGCAGTTATTGTCCCCATCCTAAAGAAGCCCGGCGCAGACCCTTCGGTCCCCGCCAATTATCGTCCCATCTCCCTCCTGCCATTTCTGGCTAAAGTGCTCGAACGTCATGTCACCAGTTCTTTGAGCACTTTTGTGGAGGAGTATGGGGTCTTGGCTCCTCGCCAGGCTGGTTTCCGCCCCGCACACTCTACGGAGTCCGTAGTACTCTCGGTCCTTGACAACCTCAGGGAGGGAATGGATACCAATCGGACCCAGGCCTTGGTCCTCCTCGATCTCTCAGCCGCCTTTGACACGGTTGACCATACCATCTTGCTTTCCCGTGTCAAGGCGGCGGGGATCGGGGGTACCACCCTGGTGTGGTTATCCTCCTTCCTGAGGGACCGCACCCAGGCTGTTCGCCTGGGTGATTTTTCTGCGGACTTCCAGAAAGTCCAGTGCGGGGTCCCCCAAGGTTCCTCCCTTTCACCCCTTTTGTTTAACCTTTATATTGCCCCCCTTATTTTTTCATTGCAGCAAATGGAGGTCAGCGTATACAATTATGCGGATGACCTCCAACTTGTCTTCAATCTGTCTTCTTCCCCTGCTTCCATCTTAAATTTCCAGTCTATTATGATTTTTATCCAGGACTGGATGAACCACAACCATTTGAAACTCAACCCGGACAAGACCGAGCTGGTGTTGACAGGTGGTTCATCCAGTCCCTGGTCCTCACTTTTTTGGCCCCCTTCCCTTGGTTCTCCCCCGGTCCCTTCTACCTCAGTTAAAACATTAGGTATTAAACTTAATTCTCAGCTCACTCTTCACTCCCAGGTTAGTTCTGTGGTGTCCTCTTCTTTTTTGTCACTACGCACCATACGCAAGGTATCCCGCTTCTTTTCCTTTGATGCCTTGAAATTGATCATCTTGGCGATGGTTATCTCCCGCCTGGATTATGGCAACGCTCTATATGCAGGTATTCCTGCATATTGCTTAAGGCGTTTGCAGTTGATCCAGAACCAGGCGGCACGGCTGGTGTTCAATCTCCCAAAATCCCATCATGTAACACCCCTTCTCAAATCCCTACACTGGCTCCCTGTTCGTGAACGCGTCCAGTTTAAGCTTGCTTCCATCATCTTTCAAGCACGACTGGGCACGGCTCCAGCTTTCATTACATCAGAGATCGTTCCCTATGTTCCTAATAGGGAACTACGCTCATCTATGCAATCCCTCCTGACAGTCTCCCGTTTCCGGAGGAAGAAATGGGGAGGATCGAAGTTCGCGACCCTTGCACCAGTCCTATGGAACTCCCTGCCTTTAGAGCTTAGATCCTTACCTCTCTACCCTCAATTCCGAAAAAAGCTCAAAGCCCATCTATTTGCTAAATCTTTTAACTAGATCACTTGCTGTTTTTGTCTTCCTTTTTATTTAATTTCTGTTACTCCCACCCAAGGGGTCTGTCTGTTGCAGCGCCATGAAACCGCTGGTGAAAGTGCGCTATATAAATACTTTTAAACTCAAACGCAAACTCAAACTCAGAGACATCTAGCCGCAGATTCCTTACCTGTAAACTTCCCAGGCGTGAAACTGGATCTGGAACATTATTTTGACCAGTACCCCTGTGCGCCGATAGATCTTCTTGACGTTGTCGGCATTGTCTCGATCATTGTGACGTCCGTGTTGTCAATATAGGCGCGACCTTGGCGCTCTGACGCCAGTTCTTTTCTTTTTGCGGCAGCAAGCTCAGATCTTTCAAAGAGAGCTAACCACGGTCATTTTTTGATAGACTTCTTTTTACTATTTGTTAGAATTTTTTTCGTTGGTGTGTAGGATTTTATCATGTCTAAAAAGATCCCGGGATTCTAACCGGTCGGCGCCTGTCACCGTGCCATGTTGGTCATGGATCCCCATCAAAACAACAATGACTGGGTCTACATTGGCATCTATATATAAATTCTAACGTTTAACTCATATTGTGACTTTTCAATTGTCTCCCCATTTCTTTTCTTCCACTCGGGGTAGTGAGTATCACGTTGAATGCCACATTTTTAATAAGCCTCCATCCCAAATAGGACAGTCTATCAAGCAACACCAAACAACAGTGCGTGCTACTGTGAAAAAAATGTGCAAAGGCGAGATGACCCCTCACGGGCGAACCACCTGATAGGTACTCACCAGATAAGCCCTGGTCTCATCGTCGGCGGTCATCAAGCCAAAAGGAAATGTGTTCAAAACAAACAGTGAGTGCAGTGAAAAACACGTAAAAAAATAATCATAAATGTGTGTTTAAAAAGCATAGGTATACACGATTGCTGACTCTTTATTTTTAGCTTCGTGCAACCTATCAAGTTAAAAGCAAGATTGGCTGCCAGACATGCAAACCAATTACCACAAGCTGACATGTTTCATTGCCTCCTCAACTTTCTAGGCAATTTCTTAAGGGCTATAGCTTTATGCCACTGCAACGTTTGTTGAACACATCAAGACCTTAATGTACCCTGGTCTCTCCTACCGGTCATAAGGATTTGTACAGATTTACTGCATTAGGCTACACCCCTGTATGTGGATCGCCTCTTATTTCAGGTCGGAAACTATCTCGACCAACAACTGGGACAGCGTATTGTCTCCACATATATATTTTTTATATATGTATATCTGAAGGTCGATGGAAGAATAAATGGTTAGATAAGATTCTAAATGGATGTTTTTTTTGTAAAATTGATTGGTTAACTGACTTATTAAGTGTATCTTAGTGAATACATATATTAGCGAGTAATGTTTAAATATTTAAATATATGTATCAGTGTCTCACTTTGTGTATAAGTGGCTGCATGGGTTGGTGAGTAGCTACATGAGTGTGTATATGGGTTATTAGTTGTTTTTTTGAGTATCAGTATGAGTGTCTGTATGGTTTGATGGGGGGTATTACTTAGCGCATAGATGCATGAATGACTGACTCACTGTATGTGTTTTGAAGACAGCATGTGTGCAGGACTGTATGGGTGGATGAGTGTGTGTATGGGTTTGTTACTGAGTGAATGACTGTCTCAATAGTATCCTTATGAGTAACTACATATGTTTTAATCTAGTATATGTGAGTATTGATGTATAAAAGTGAGTATATGTGAGAGTGAGAGATTGGAAGAGTTCCTGTTTAAATAAGTTTGTGTTTGTATAAGTAATTGTTTAAGAGAGTAAGTATGTGTATGTTTCCGTAGAAGTAAGTGTAGTAGTGTGTGTATAGCTGTATATGCAAATAAATGGATGTTCGATAGTTTGTCAGATAGGTGTCAGCTGCCTACCGTGGACGATCACTTTTTGATAGCTTTTACTTGGACCACATACAAATCTCCACCGTCCATTTTCAGGCCCCGTAAAATCCGAAACTGGTCCAAACTTCCTGAAGATAATTGGACGAAGGTCCTTAGTACCATTAGACCACTTCTCTCTCATGATCCATCTGCGAATAACAACAAATATAATAATTGGATCACAGCCTCCTTAGATCTGATTCTCCCTTTTCACTTATCTGGGTCAAAGAGACAGAACAAATCCGCACCGTGGTATACAGAAGAACTTAGGGATAAAAAACGTATCTGTAAAAGATTGGAGAGGAAATGGTGCTTATCCTATGACTCCACCGATAAAGCCACCTATAGGGAAGCCATTAGGACTTATAAATGCGCCATAAAAACTACACAAGCAGCCTATTATACTGAGAAAATAGCATTGGCTAAATCTAAGCCCAAAGAAATATATCGAATAGTTAAATCTCTGACAACGCCCCCTCCGCATGTGGCAGACAATAGTAACTCTCTCTCCAGATGCAACGAGCTGGTTGATTTTTTCTTTCATAAAGTCACCAAAATCTACCTTTCCTTTCCGGACCCAGTCACTGAACTACTCACCCAAAGCACCGATCCGGTCCTGGATACAGAAATTCCTTCTCAAAATAAGCTAGACCATTTCCCTTTGTTGAACCTGGAAACATTAGAGGTTTTAGCACACCAAATAAAATCTGGCTCTCCGTGCGACCCTGCCCCTCGAGGCCCGCTGGTTTTGGCCAGCAAAACCATTCTCCCTAGACTCCTGGAGTTGCTGAACTCCTCCATCTTGAGTGGGTTGGTACCCCTGGCATGGAATCATGCCATGGTACGGGCCTTGTTGAAAAAACCTGCCCTTGATCCAGCTAACCCCAGCAACTATCGCCCGATATCCTTGCTCCCATGGGCAACCAAGATCCTCGAGAAACACATCAACACCATCCTGACGAAGTTTCTCGAGGAAAACCATCTCCTTGATGTTTCCCAGACAGGTTTTCGTCCTAAACATGGGACAGAGACCGCCCTGCTAGCTGTGACGGAGGAGGAGAGGCGGATCTTGGATCAGGGGGGATCAGTGCCAGTGATCCTCCTCGATCTGAGTGCCGCTTTTGATACGGTTCATCATAAAATTCTTGTGAACCGTCTCCTCGACCTGGGTGTGTCCGGAGAAGCCCTGGCCTGGTTCAAGTCTTTTCTAACTGATAGATCCTTCCAGGTCTTTGATAGCACATCCGTCTCGTCAAGCAGGCCTCTAGGGTGTGGAGTACCTCAGGGTTCTTCATTGAGCCCTACACTCATCAATGCATATATGAGACCGCTGGCTGGGATTGTTCGTCTGCATGGTATTAACATAATGTCCTAGGTGGATGACACCCTGCTAGTGGTTTCCCTTGTGCAGAAGAGTGGGCTCCAATAACTGCCTAATTTAGTAGTGTGCTTGGAAGAGGTTAAGAGCTGGATGGAAAGCTCCTGTTTGAAGCTCAATGACGATAAGTCCGAGCTCCTGCTCTTGGCCCCGCAGCCCCATCCACTGTGGAGCTGCTGTGGCCCATGAGCATGGGGGCAGTCCCTGCCCCCAGAGATAACATCAAAAGTCTGGGGGTATGGTTAGATAAGTCATTGACCTTCAATACACAGGCTACTAAGGTGGTGGCCACCTGCTTTGGCCCCCACAGGGTGATAAAAAAAATCCATCCCCTTCTTCCATTCGAGGCCAAGCAGATAATCATACAGGGCCTTATCCAATCCCGCCTGGACTTCAGCAACGCCCTGTACCTTGAGGCACCAGACTATAGCCTTCAAAAACTTCCACGCACCCAAAATTGCGCAGCTCGCGCACTACTTGGAGTCCCACGAAGAACGTCAATAAAGTCTGGGTTAAGAGCGTTGCACTGGCTGCCCATTAGGGAAAGAGTTAAGTTCAAATCCGTGCGTATTGCTCACCAAGCTTTCTGGAAATTGGGCCCAGAAATTAATCACTCTTTGATCTCCCCTTATCTGCCCAATAAAGCGCTTCGTTCCTCATCTGCATCTCTCGCCAAGATCCCTAGAATTTACAGAGCTAGAGCAGGAGGCTGTTCGTTCTCTTATAATGCATCAAAGCTGTGGAACACTCTTCCTCTGTATATGAGAATCAATCCCAATCTGTCTAGCTTCCGAAAGCAGCTTAAAACCTTTCTATTCCAGTAATTAGAACCCTTTGTTTCTCCTAGTGGCACTTTTTAGTCTTAGCGCCTGGACGCCTGAGGGCAGCTGCAGCGCTTAACAAATCCCATTTTCATTTCATTTCATTCATTTCATTTCATTTGCATGTGTGAGTATGTGTGGAGTAACTCTATGGATGACTGTCGGTGTGTAACAGGATGTATAGGTGTATCAGTACATATGATGAGTGAGTACATGTATGAGTGACTATATAGAACTGTTAGTGAATGAGTGGATGTGTATATAGATGGTGGAATTACTGAATAGGTTGTTATAACTGGTATTGGTATCTTCATTTTTTTAAAAATTTTAGTTTCTATTTTTGAATGTGTGTATCAAAGGTCATATTACGCTGAGAGGAGGTCGGCCACTCTTTCACAAGGATGACGTAGTCAGTGATGTTATTTGAGATGTCATCAGTGATGTCATGAGTGATGTCACTGACCATGTCATGAGTGATGTAATATGTGACGTCATCAGCAGTGCATTGCGGGCGCGCGAGTTATAGTTAGCTGAACTAACTATAACGGGGAATTTCAAAGGTTTTGTATGAGTGAAATGTCCAGCTAACTATAACAAGTGTGAAACCTAGGGTTTTTTTCAATGAATTTGCAAGGTTTTTTAAATGCTAAATCCTAACTATAACGTGTGTGAAACCTATTGTTTTTTCAGTGAATTTGCAAGGTTTTTTAAATGCTAATTCCTAACTATAACGTGTGTGAAACCTATGTTTTTTCAGTGAATTTCAAAGGTTTTGTAAATGATAATTATTGAATGTATTAATTGTTATATTTTTTTATACCGATTTACTACATTATTTTAAACTATTTATTTTTAGATTTTTTTTTACATTACATATTTTTAATATAAATTGAAATTTTTTTTAAAAAAAATATTTAAATTGTAATATATATTTTTTTATATTAATATTTTTTTAATTTATATATATTTTATATAGCAGGAAAATGATATTCTATGGAAGGAAATTCAAGTCAACTGGTAAGTACAGTTAAATTTACTTTTCAGGAATAGTAGTGAGCTAGATTGGGTAATTAATTCCTCTTCAAAAAAATTGGTGGGGGGAGGGGGGACCTGAGCAGGCCTAGGCGGTCAGGGTGCTTCCACCCTGCCCCGTTTTTGAGTTCTAAACCTTTCCGAGCACGAGCTGCATGCTCATAGGCTTTCAACACTCCAAACCAGGAAGTGTTGGCAGCCATCTTGTGCTCGGTAGACTAAGGCACAAGAAAGCAGAAAAATAAACTTTACGTATCTGATATATAAATATGAGTTTGTTAATATTTATATGTACATAGAATGATTAATTTTGGTCTTTTCTAGTTGTTCGCCTTCATGGCCATGTTTTCATCTGTGGCACTATTATATATATTGTTTTCTCTCCCTCACCACAATCAAGTTTTAGCACTTTGGTATTAATCACTGCACGTACTTTTGTATTCTTTTAGAAAAATGAGAAATCATGATGAAACTAATGTTTTTAGAACTGCATTTTATATTTACCTTTAATTGAATAATATGGCTTTAATGCTGATTTTAAATTCAGGTAATAGATATATTTTCTAAAATGCATCCTATTTTAGTAATATAATGCATATCATGAATTTTATTATTATCTTTTTAGAATAGAAAGTATGCACTTGTATATATAGCCTCTTTGCACACTAGGCAGGGTTGTCTTAGTTGTTTGATAGTTAGCACTGTAGCACTTTTTTCTGCCCCTGTATACAATTTATTCCGCTCCTTCTGGTGTCCATATAAACATAATAGTAAGTCAGAATTATGATGGTGCTATTTTGTTCAAACATTTATGTTGGTCTTTTCATCATGATCTAATGGATTTAACCAGTTATTACATTGTCAAGAAAACCTTGTGAACAGACACAAAAAACAGACCTTTTGTTTTGTCAATATGCATTTATGCAGAGCATTGATAACTTGATAAATTCGAATTGTGGTTGTTATTGCATAATAGCATTGAAAACCATTTGGAATTGAGTCAGTCCTTGTAATTATGGACACCTACAACTATAGTCTGTTGTCTATATAGGTTGGTCACATGACCATTTTTTGAAGGTGGGAGGTAGGCGGGGCACTACTGCACTTTAAATGTCACAAAAAATCAACTATTCCCTGCATGTGAACAAGGGCTGCAAAGCCCGAAACGCGTCGTGGTTGGTTGGATTGCAAAAATCTGAAAATAAATCTACCTGAATGAACTTGTGGTCTGTCTCCTGCTTCGCCGGTCCTGGGTGATCGGAGGTGGTATTGCGGAGTTCCAGTATATATATATATATATATATATATATATTCAGGATAAGATCCCAGTTTCAACAGTCCTCGTCACTGAAAACATCCAGGCACTCACGAGCAGGGTTTTATCAAAAGCTTATTTATTTAAGCAATATACCATCAACGCGTTTCGGGAGTCAAGCTCCCTTGATCACGATGTTTTTGCGTTGGCCTTCCTTTTCACACACACACAAGGTGATAAAAACAGTAAAAGGACTCACAGCGAAACACTGTTAGAGTAAACACAGCGGCCATCTTAGCATTTTCCAAATACATAGATATCAAAGTGAATATCATATTGCAGGACCTCGCAAATCAAAGCATTTATCAGGGAATAATTGAAAAACGCTCAAAATAAAAGAGATATATACATATATCATTATCTCTTAAATGAAACCTTCCCAATTTTTAAAGTGCAAGTGCATATTTCATTCAACAGAAACATATTAGCTCCTTTGTGCAAAAAATGCGCATTTAAAATGAGGCAAGTGCCTGTTTCAATAGAGCGTAACCCTTTCTTTTATGCGAGAAAAGTTCGTTTTTAACCATTTATATTGCCAGAATATCTCGCTGCATTTTAGTTCAACACAGTCCAGTCTCATGTGAATTCATCCTGGCTCTGACTATCAAGTTTGTGTCACTTCAACTTGTGGGAATTATACTAATGTTAATGCTGTCAAACGGTTCTACCTTATTAAAGACATAAAGTGCAAGTGCATTAGTCGACAAACAAATTGACTGGATATTGCACATGGAAAATAGAAAGTGCTAGTGCTTGAGGAGTACTCAATATCTCAAATAAAGTGCAAATATTCCCGTGTTTCTCACAGTAATTCATATCTACACACCATCCTCCTATGATATATTACTACACATCATTTCAGGAATTTCTTGGTCTCATTATAAAAGTGCAAGTGCCTTTACCTCAAAATACAGTACTTCACAAATGTAAACATTTCACTCAAATTGCACAAACAGAAACATTATTCCAAAGTGTCAGTGCTATCACAGAACAAAAACAGCATTCCTACATTGTAATAAAAAATTCTCCCAGAGCCAATATCTTACAAGAAAAAAACCACCACTGTACATGAAAATACAAAAAGAAGAAGCTCAGAATTGAACCATTAAAATCAACAAGAGATTTTCACCAAGAAAAAATACATAATGAAAAAATCTTAAAATGCAGTTTAGGGATTATCGAGGTTTAGAAAATAATTCATTATATTTACACTGTCAACCCAAACAAGTGTATAGGTCTTCGTCTAGGTTCAGACCCTGTGGTTCTTTACAATTAAATTCTAATATAAAGTAAGTCTCCAATCTCCGTAACTCACTCTTTCTATCCCCCCCTCTCTTCTTTTTCGGGACTTCTGAAATACAAGAGTATAACAGACCTTCGGGGTTACTTTGGTGATGGAGTTCAAAATGTCGGGCCACAGGGTAAGACCTATCCTGGTTGACTATTGCTCTTCTATGCTGTAAAACCCGTTGGTGTACTGGTAAAGTTGTACTTCCGATATAGATCTTGGGACAGGGACATTGTAAAAGATACACAACAAATTCGCTTTTACAGGTAATGGTGCTTTTGATTTTGACGGTTTTGTTAAAGGATGTTTTAAACTCAGTGCATTCATACCATGTAGGCATGCTTTGCACTTAAACCACTTTTTAAAACCGGGTTTTGGCCTCATCCAGTCAGCACCACTCTTACGTTTATCTTCAAAATCACTACGGACAATTAGATCTTTTAATGACTTGGATTTCCGATAGGTAATCTCTGGATTTTTCTTCATCTTGGAGCCCAACACTGGATCATTCTTAATCAAATACCAATGTTTCCTGAAAATAGATCTAATTTCCTTGTGTTTGATGTTATAAGTAGTGATAAATCTTGAGCTACCTTGATCTTGTTGTTTAGAATTCGATTTTCGGGTTCTAGAGGGCTCAAAAAGTAAGGATTGTCTGGTTAATTTTTTGGCTTTACTAGCAGCACCTTGAAGGACTGTCTTGCTATAGCCCCTTTCTAGGAATCTCTGGGTCATTTCTTCTTCAATGGAGTTATAATGTTCATCACTGCTGCATGTCCGTCTGGCCCTATAGTGCTCCCCAAATGGAATGCTCCTTATTAATGCAGTTGGATGAGCACTTTCAGCGTGCAGTATAGAATTACCTGCAGTTTGCTTGTGGAACACAGTTGTCTCTAACTTATTATTCAAAGGGGTGACCCTAATATCGAGGAAATCAATTGAAACCTTGCTAAAGTTCCCCACAAATTCCAAATTCAAAGAATTTTGATTAATCTCCTCAATAAAGGTACCGATTGATGCCTCCGTGCCCTGCCACAGCACAAAGACATCATCGATATAACTCACCCACAAAAGAATGTGCTCCGACCAATGATCTAGTGGGCCCCCTCTGAGCACCTGCTCCTCCCAGTAGCCGAGATGTAAGTTGGCATAACTGGGAGCAAAGCAGGTGCCCATCGCGGTACCTCGCTCCTGAATGTAAAGATCATTACCAAACAAAAAAATATTCTTTGATAGACACCACTCCATGATCTCCAGAATCATCCTATTTTGGGATGCAAGGCGTATTGGTCTTCTATTCAGATAGTGTGCACAAGCTTTCAAACCATCATTGTGTCTTATACTCGTATAAAGAGTAGAAATGTCTAATGTCAATAGAATCATAGTAGTAGGATCCCAATTAATATCAAAAATACATTTTAAAAAGTCAGTTGAATCTTTTATGTATGATGGAAGTGTTCTGACAATGGGATTCAGGAAATAGTCTATATATCTTGAGGCTTTCTCGAAAAGACTCCCACACGAAGAAATTATGGGCCTCCCTGGTGGACTAGTGGAGTTTTTATGTATTTTAGGTAACATATAGAAGACCGTAATCACTGGGTTATCTTGTTTTATATACTTATGTTCATCCCAGCTAAGTAAACCGGATTCTTTCCAGTGATCCAGCCTTCCATAAAACTCTCTGATGACATTTTCATATTCCCTGGTACTTATTCTTTTGTAACAGCTGTGGTCCGATAACTGGCTCATAGCCTCCTTTTTATACTGTTCTTTTCCCCAGAGAACCACATTTCCCCCTTTATCGGAGGGTTTCACCAGAAGTCCATCCTCCATTTGTAATTTCTTCACTGTTTTATGGAAGTTGGCTTTCCTCAAATTCATCTTATGTTTCTTTTGATTTTCTTGCAAATATAGACTTTTCAGATCTCTGGTTACGTTCTCCCCAAATAGGTCTACATTATCTTTTATTGTTTGTGGAAGAAATTTAGACGTAGCCCTGAATGGCGTATGATCTTCAAGTAACAAACTGTTTCCAAGATCAGAATCTTCATTGTTCTCTTCCTCATAGGTGTCATCCATTAGCGCTAGCATGTCCGTTAAAGCTGGTAATTCATGGACTGTGAGGGAAGGTTGTGTAATATTTAGTTCCATAGCTGAGCTCAGAACAGCATTGCTTTTTTTGGTTGCATGCATTTTATTAAGTTTGAGTTTCCTAACAAATTTGTACAAATCCATCCTACTGTTAGGATAGTTAAAATCATTAGTGTCACAGTAGGAGAGCCCTAACTTTAGGATTGTCTCATCATCACTTGTTAATTGAACTGAGCTCAGATTAATAATTGTCGTATCCTTCTTGGCAATGTTCACAATATCTACTGCATTTTGCTGTTCGAGCGCAGAGATCTTTTTGTTTGCCAACCTTGTACTCCTCCTGTAACCTTCCCCCCTCGTCTCTGTCTTCTTTTCTGCGACCCCTTCCCCATCCTCTCCCTCTTCCCATGCGATGGTCCGACTGTTGTTCCATGATCATAAAACGGACCTCATCAGCTACTGGCAACCGTACATCATTTGGTCCTCTTCGGTTACCATCATCCGATTCTTGTTCTGAGCCTGTTCCTGAGCTTGCATCACTTTGCATTGGCGTTTGTTGGGTGTTTTGGCCACTGAAGATCTTTTGTCGCCGTACCATATCAAATTTTTTTGCGAATGTGTAAATTCGCCCGGTTTCGTAATCTATACGATCTCTTATAAATTTCGTGGCCTTCCTATCTTTGATGCGTTTCTCATATTTTTCAAGTTTTGGCTTCAGATCAGTCTTGAATTTTTCAATTCTCGTTTTGTCATCATGTTTCTCCAACACTTCAGTCAGTTCCTTAATTTTGTCAATTACTTCTAAACGCTCTTTTCTGCATATTTCAGAAGTATCTGCATCATGTTTTTTGAGCTTCCAGCACTATTTTCAGCCCATTCTTCCAGCATTCCAATATCTGGGTTTTCAGATGAGGGGGAAATCATTATGCGGAGTCCCCGCGGAATTCGATTCACATCAAGATAGCGTCTCAATGATGCCACTTCCCACCAACGGGATATTTCTCTCTTTTTCAACTTTTCTAGAGACTGCAAGTTCTTCGTTAGATCCGGATTGCCTGCAGGTGCAGCCGCCCCCGCTTTCTCCGGTCTTAACTGAGCAGAATCTTCAAACAATTTCACTGCCTCGAGCTCCCTCGCTGCATATTCCTCTTCACTCATTTTGTTAGCTTTTTCCCTGCTTGTCTGGCAATTATTCCTGAATAAATTGATCCCTCAAAATCTCCAAGGATAGCGGGCTTCTTTGATCGAAAACCCGAAACAGGAAAATAATGCACCAGAAACCGGCTCCCGTTAATTCAGGCGCGGACCTTAAACAGCGCGTGTGTATGTGAAAGCGAGTCGGGCTGACTTACCAAAACCGCCGAGACCCTCCGATCCCTGAGTTGCGGGAAGCCACCTTCCTCAGCGCCATCACTCGCGCACTCTTCGCCGGTCCACTGGATCCTTACGGGGGGCGCGCCTGTCTCCGTTTTGTTTTGTTTGGTTTGGCGATTCAAACTGGCGAGCTTCCAAACCGCCGGCGGTGCCTGGTTCTGCGACAATCGACCACGTCGCTCTCTATTCAGGATAAGATCCCAGTTTCAACAGTCCTCGTCACTGAAAACATCCAGGCACTCACGAGCAGGGTTTTATCAAAAGCTTATTTATTTAAGCAATATACCATCAACGCGTTTCGGGAGTCAAGCTCCCTTGATCACAATGTTTTTGCGTTGGTCTGAGCCTTCCTTTTCACACACACACAAGGTGATAAAAACAGTAAAAGGACTCACAGCGAAACACTGTTAGAGTAAACACAGCGGCCATCTTAGCATTTTCCAAATACATAGATATCAAAGTGAATATCATATTGCAGGACCTCGTAAATCAAAGCATTTATAAGGGAATAATTGAAAAACGCTCAAAATAAAAGAGATATATACATATATCATTATTTCTTAAATGAAACCTTCCCAATTTATGCAGAGCATTGATAACTTGATAAATTCGAATTGTGGTTGTTATTGCATAATAGCATTGAAAACCATTTGGAATTGAGTCAGTCCTTGTAATTATGGACACCTACAACTATAGTCTGTTGTCTATATAGGTTGGTCACATGACCATTTTTTGAAGGTGGGAGGTAGGCGGGGCACTACTGCACTTTAAATGTCACAAAAAATCAACTATTCCCTGCATGTGAACAAGGGCTGCAAAGCCCGAAAAGCGTCGTGGTTGGTTGGATTGCAAAAATCTGAAAATAAATCTACCTGAATGAACTTGTGGTCTGTCTCCTGCTTCGCCGGTCCTGGGTGATCGGAGGTGGTATTGCGGAGTTCCAGTATATATATGTATATCCAACCCAAAGTCAAAAAACTGCCAGCATATATAAAAGACACAGGAGACTTCCTGAAAAAGATCTATGATGTCAAGTGGAAAGAGAACTATGTATTCTTGACATTAGATGTCCAGGCCCTATATACCAGCATTAGGCACAAGGACGGTCTGAATGCCATAAAACATTTCTTGGGAAAAAGACCTATTAACCAGTATGAACATACCAAAATGCTACTCGAGATGACTGAGTGGTGCCTCACAAATAACACCTTTATGTTTGATAGACTGTTTTATAAACAAATCCAAGGTTCAGCGATGGGTACTTGCTTCTCCCCCAGCTATGCGAATCTGCATATGGGCTGGTGGGAGGAGCAGGTGCTTATGACATTATATGATGAGACAATGAACAAAAATGTTGTTGTTTATAAACGTTTTATTGACGACATTTTTATTTTGTGGGAGGGTAGTGTGGAGAGTGCAAAAAGTTTCACAGAACTGCTAAATGAAAATTCTTTGAATCTCAAGTTTACCTGCAATGCAAGCAGGGAGAGCATACAGTTTCTAGATGTAGAACTATTTGTAGAGAATGACAAAATACAAACACGCACTTATCGCAAGCCCACTGCGGGCAATGCAATCCTCCACGCAAACAGCTTCCACCCGACACCACTCAAACAGTCCATCCCATACGCAGAATGCCTCAGGATGACACACAACTGCAGCACCAGTGAAGGGTTATCAGAAGCGAAAACTAATCTCTTCACGAGATTAAAACACAGGGGATACACTGACAAAACATGCAAGACTGCGGAATTAAAGTGCAGCACGAAAAACCGACATGACTTACTATTCCCAGAGGTGACGGAGTCTGGGGCCCAAGCACAAGAAAGGCAACCGCCCAGGTTAATCACAGGCTTCAATCGCCACCACGCCAACCTTCGTAAAATACTTAGAAGGCACTGGCCGTTGGTCCGAAATGACACAACCATAGGGAACATAATGGG